>NW_028301613.1:8030303-8181818 GCF_987345545.1 Pholcus phalangioides | reverse complement strand
AGTTGCATTTGGTCACTCACTCGGTTTCAGACTTGTTGAGGAATCTTTCTGTCCGCGTGAATTTTTCCACTTCAGTGCTGTGGGACTGTCTCGCGGATCACTGAAGTGATCTGTGAGTACGCCAAGTGACTTGGAAATGTGCCGTGGGCTGCTTGAGTGATCCGAAATCGAGCCAAGGGAATATGTACATGTGCCGCGATTTATGTGCTCATTCACATGCTTGCACATGACGTAGGTCACTATTTTAGTCACTCATACTTACACACTTTCTAGCTCACTCTTTCGGTAGAACTTGGTCGATCGGAATCCGAGTCACTCTTTTGGTCATTCATGCTTACTCACTCTATAGGTCAGGGGTGGCCAACTTCTCTCTGTTCGAGGGCCAACATAATGGTCAGCTCAGTCCCGTCATTTTGGGGGGGGGGGGGCCTGGTTCTTGAAAATACACTACAAATGGTATATATATATGTGTACAGTCGAATCCCGTTATAGCGAACTCCAAGAGACCAGAGAAATCACTTCGTTACAACGAAATTTCGTTACAAAGGAATTCCAAGTTGTTCCATTGTTCTTATGTAAACTTATCCGATATATTAGAAAAGTGTTCGTTAAAGCAAGATTTTCGCTGTAACGATATTCGTTAAACCGGGATTCAACTGTATATATATATATATATATATATGCATACCTTGAGTACATGTTCTTTGGCCCCCCTCCCCGGAAAGAGTTGACGGCCCTGGGTCAGCTGCAGCCAAAGCGTATTAAAGATTATTGATACGCTTTGGCTGCAGCGTTGCGGGCCGAACCAGGGGCACTACTCCAGCGTATAATCCTCACGCGCGGAAAACTCGCTCATTTGTATACCCATAAAGCAAAGCGCAAATTGAGGCGCGTGTAGCGTTCGCGACACGAAGCAGGGCAGCACTCCGTTTTGCGGCCAACGGAAATCAGAAAGATAGCGCAAATTGATACACGAGTCGACACTACGCTAAGCGCGTGTACGCGCGCACTCGTTGGCGCTGCTGTTGAGCCGCAGATTTTCGTGTCCCGCGTGCACGATTCTTCGTATTCGGTAGGGGTTTCTTAAAAATTAAACCGTCATTTTGATAGAGTTCGTATTCTCTTATGAAAAACGTTGTTTAATATCAACGTTATTTACATATATTATCAATTATTTCTATAATTATTTCCTGAATTATTTTCTTTCTGAGTTTTTATTAAATATTATTGTTCTTTCCAAGGTTTTGACTTTTCATTAGCTCTAAATTTCATTATATAGAGTTATTTTTAATTTCGGAATTAATTTTGGGATTCATAAATTTCGGAATTCATTAATTTCAGGATTTTCATTGATACACCGAATTTTCACTAATTTTGTGATTGCTTCCAAATTTTATAAATTGTCATTAATTCTGAATTTTGATTAATTCTTATGCATCCATAATTTTTATTAATTTTCAGGGAAAAAATACACTTTTATTTTTTTTAATAGCCTACGAAATATTTCCCATTAAATTTCTGAATTCGGCTTTAATTCCGAATATTCATTAATTATGATATTTTATCGATCGATAGAGGAATAATTTTTCATTAAATCTGAAATTTAATTATTATTTCCACTAATTCTGGTGTTTCATTAATCTAGCTGTTTTCCATTAAATATAAATTTCCAGCAGTTTCCAAATTATTTATTAATTTTTAATATTGTGATCAATCCTTTCATTTGTTTTAACTTTTCACAAGTTCCAAATTTTCATTCATTATGGGATTAATTTCGGAAAAATTCCATCAATTAAATTCCGTTAATTTCGGAATATTCATTCCAATTTCTGTTAATTATATAATCTTTAGTTTTATTAATTGCGGATTCCTGTACTTTAATAAATAATTTTAATTAATGTTATGTCTTCATTAATGTAAACTTTAATGACCAATATATAATATCCAGGCTCCGGGAGCCTCCCAAATGCCAAGGCTGCAAGCCCCGAAATCGTTTCCTTTTGAAAACGCTCGTTCACTTGAAACGCGTTCCAATATGCGCATCCCCTCGCTACGCGTGGGACGTGTTGACGTTATCGCACTCGGGTCCCGCCCACTCGCGAACGCTGCACGCGACTCAATTTGCGCTTAGCCTAAATATAGTGAAACATTAGCAATTAAGTCGTTCTAACTTTTACCCAGGGCTTTGTATTTTATCCTGCCCTTTTTCCTAAACTTTCCACTTCTCTGGTTGCGTTCTCAGTCAGCTAGATGCAGTGCATCAAAAAAAACAAACAAACTGCGGTCTCTTCTTCTAATTACTCCATTTAATAGTTTGAATTTTTTACTGACGAAACCAGACGCGTGCCGTCTTTTTCACGCGAGCAGGAGCGTCAGAAGTGTTTTCGAACCCGTGTGTGCTCATCTTGGGCCTTCTGTAGGAAATTGTGGTTTCTGAATGAGTTTGGGGGATAAGGGGTTGCTCTCGTATCCGTGCCTGTCGGAGCCGGGGTATGCCACTGTACATGAGCTACCTTCTTCAAACAGAATTTTGGAGATTCTCGATTTGAAGATGTGCCATCGTGGGTGCAGTGAGGAATGTCACCAACTTGTCGTGACGAAATTCAGCTTTCTCTGGTGAATGCTTCTCTGGTTTCGGAAATCATCGTGGCCCTGTGTGAAAGGTCCTTGGTAATGTCGACCCACTATTGAATGTATCACATTTGCATAGCTGCCAAGTTTCCCGAATTTTCCGGTTATCTCCCGAATTTTAGCTTCATCCCCCGACAAGTTCTTAAATCTCCCGAATTTTTACGAAAATCACAAAAAATCCCTCTAATTGTCCCTAAAAATTTAGGTCACCATTTTGAAGTTTTGGCCTTCAATTTTTAACTTATTTTGCGTAGGGATTTTATTCCCAAGGGTTAACTTCCATGCGTGTAAATTCCTTATTTTATTTGACTTAAATTTTTGAGTAGGGATTTTATTCCCTACACTTTAACTTTTATGTGTATAAAATCCCTATTTTATTTGGAAAAATCCCTTTTGTATTTTGGAAATCCCTATTTTATTTGGGAAAATCCCTTTCGTATTTGGAGAATCCATATTTTTATTTGAAAAAAATCCCTTTTGTATTTGGGAAATCCCTATTTTATTTGTAAAATCCCTTTTGTATTTTGAAAATCCCTATTCTATTTGGAAAAATCCCTTTTGTATTTTGGAAATCCCTATTCTATTTGGAAAAATCCCTTCCGTATTTGGAGAATCCCTATTTTTTGGAAAAAACCCTTTTGTATTTATTAGGGAGTGGTTTTAGCATAAAATACGGGTTCGCGCGAAAATCTTCCGAATTTTCATTTTCAAATGTTGGCAGCTATGCATTTTTGCCCAGTCTGCCTAGCTTAAGATGCCTACCTACTTAACTGCAAGCTTGACAAACATGTATGTTCTATCTTGTAACACATTTTTCAATTTTTAAATACTATGAAATTTTCTGGCCCTCTGCATAACGTGACCCCCGGGGAAAGAGTATCGCAACCCACACTTTGGGAACCACTGCGCTACTGTATTTCACCTTGCGGATCTGTCTCCAAATTGCCCGTGAGCCGAAATGCCCCGTGCGAATCTGTCTGTACATCATCGTATTTGTGGCACAGCTAGAGAAAAGGTTGGCCACCCTTGAAGTTAAGATGTCAAAGAAATGAATCTGCCTATGCAGTAGATAAACAGTTTGTTTCTGGGAATGGTTGTATTCCTGGTGAGAGGGGAGAGAACGTGATATATACATTTGCAGGGGTGCGAGAGCTGCGCCAATTGCGCCAAACTGCACAGAAACGGTTCTCTTGCTACATGGTGCGCCAAGACCAAATCCCTGCGCATTTGCGCCAATTCTTGTTTCTGGTTCGCGGTGGTACCGCTAATGAACTGTAGTGCGTCAAATACCGATAATTTAGGAAAAAGAAGCATGAAAATTTTGTTCACGGGACGCGTTCATTCCGAGACACGGAAAAAAAATACGGAGGGAGAAACTTTAATTTTTTTTTTCACTTCCCACCATCTACCACAATCGCGTTATGTCGTGACCTTGGAAAGTAGTTCTACTACCTTGAAGTATAAAGTCCTATACTGTTATTGGTTAATCGGCGGGCTATCAAAGTCCCTGAATGAATATGCCGAATTTCCCGATTTCGGAGACCGTTTTTTCTCCTGCGGATTATATACTGAAAATTACGGTAATTTCGCGGCTGCCAACCTGCGTTCTAAGACCGCATACATCGAAAAGAGGATTGTTTTACTCGTTAATTTACCGACATTTTTCGAAGATCATTGGAAAAAAATGGGATCTGTTAAAACTCCAGTTAAAATATTCATAGTTTTGTCATCTAGTCACTATGCGGTCGTGTGATTATCGTCGGCAATTGTCGATCGTGGCAATTTCACATTGCGAAAATCCGGATTTGGTGAATACAGGGGCGGCTCGAGGAAAACAATTTCTGCTCATGCGGAATCTGTTTTTGGCTCTACTGACGGCTTTTTTTTTTTTTTTTTGGTAAACAAAGCTTTTCTCACCCTTTCAATTCCATTCGGCACCCCTCCTAGAGCGGCGCCCAATATGACCGCACGGTCTGCTAATGCATTGGTGGGGGAGGGGGCATGCTCTTAACAATAGTCAATGGAAGGAGTTTGTACTAGGAGCATGTGCTCATTTTACATAACTTCTGTGAGATACCTTTTTTATATTAATGTCCTACCTTTCCAAAACGTGTTGTTGAAGAGAATGAAACGTTTGCACTCCCTCTCGTGCATTGCTGGGATGTTGCTCAACATTGTATCACCAACAGAACTATTAATTGTGTGTGATGAATAGGTTGCACTACAATGCAAATAATTACAAGAAGTGAAATCAGTTCAGGGAATAGATAGATATTGGGCAGACATATTCAAACTTTATAACCTTGAAAGCAGCCCAAAGTTCAAAATTTTGCCAGTTTTTGTGAAGGCTTTTTTATCTTTAGCACATGGTAACGCAGACAGTGAAAGAGAGTTCATTGTTAACAAATAAATAAAAGTCTGTTTGAACATTGAAAAATCTGTCCATCCAATGCTTTAATGGAATAAAACATATAAAATCTAAAATCTTATGTTCAAGGGCATGAAATATTTGAAAAAAATTGTCATCGAGATGCTGAACTTCTGAAAGCAACTCGTGATTCGTAATATATTAACATGCTATTAGGTTGAGAAACTGTTTAAGTAAATAAGGTATTTATATTTTTCTCTTTTTTTGCATTTTGCTTTTAAATTTAATAATTCCTTTAAATTTTGTGAGAAGCTAATTTTTTTTCACGGAAACCCTTATTATATTCTGCACACACTTTTTTTGTTGTATCAGGATGAATAAGATTTTGGTGTTCAAGCAGCAGAAATTCTTGTTGCCTAGGTTTTTAGTATGCATGTTGCTTAATTTGAAAAGAGTCTCATAATTTTTATTCGTCATTTCAGTAATACATGTTTCAGTAGTGACAAATAAGATAATTCAGGAAAAATTTAAATGGATTTTAATTTGTGAAGGAAATTTATTTAGAATTATTTGTTTCAACCATTTTTGGCAAAACTTTTGGCATTTCACAGAAAAATTACTCCTTATATTGCAGATATAGTTCGTTTTTAGTTCTGCTCCATTTTCAAAATTTCTGCTCCAAAAATGAAATTTGCTGCTCCGAAATAGATGAGGGGCGCTTGCACCCCTGCATTTGTCACGTCTTCCAACACCAGCTGTAGTAGAGTACTATAGCTGGTGTTGCCTCTTCGAAAAGGGAAAATAAGGAATAGTTTTTCCGACATCTTTAGTTGGTGTATTTTTGTGAGTACTGTATTTATTTACCATTTCCCTCAAAAACGACCATACGTGGTCAAGTTAGTGTAGTGTGGGCCTATTAATTATTACGTTACAGTAAAACCCCTCTTAACGAACACCCCCCTCAGATGCGGTCACCCTCCCTCTTTCATGGCCAAATAATAATATCCCTTTGCATAATGAAAGTATGCATTTCAACCCCGGATTAACGGTCACCTCTCTTTTACGGAAGAATTTTTTTTTGTCCCGTAGGTATCCGCAGAAGAGGTTTATATATATAATGTATTAGTTATATATATATATATTAAAAAAATAGCTCCGTTACACCTTTTTTTCCTGTACAAATATTCTGATTTTCTTCCATGATTAAAAATTGAACGACCTTCAAATGCATCCTTTAACAAACCAACACAAAGCGGAGCTCTCTCAAGCTTGAAGAATACATAAATACAGGGTGTCCTGTAAGTCCTGATTCTGTTTTTATCTCATCAATCGTTTGTCGTGAAAAGGTGAGATTCTAATTTAAAAAATGCTCAAAATTTATTCTGGAATCATTCGGCACCCGTTTTGAGAGTGAAAATATAGTGTCGTAAATTAAAAAAAAAAATTAAACTTTTATACGGCCACCCTCCCCCGGTTTCTAACTTCCAATTAGAAAGTTGTTGCTCAGTCTCTCCTGGGCTCAACAAAGAAAATTCCATGTTTCCAAGTGCAACATTCGCCGAGATATTTGAATTCCAAAATATGAGAGAAGTTGAAAAAGACCAGCATAAAACGGGTGCCCGAGTGGCGCAGTCGTAAGATTCTCGTCTTTCACTATGAAGGTTGCCTTCCAAGTCCAAGGGTTCAATTCCGGGCATTGAACATTAGAAACAAGTTCTTCCTACCTACCGAGCCTGTGGTGACCACCGATAGATGGCGTCTTCATTTCCCACACAGCTCCACTGATTGGAAATTGCCGTATGGCGATATATAACCGGAGTTGGTGCGTGGTGAAGTAGTATAAAATGAGGGGAATGGAGCGTTGTCCGTTACTTTTTTTGCTGGTATTTCCCACCTTTCCTCCGATTTTTGAATTGGAAAATCTCAGTGTATGTTGCACCTAATTGGGAGTTATTGGACGGGGGACCGTATAAAAAATTTTATTTTATTTTTATTTTGTGACTTACTGTGTTTTCACTCACGAAACTGGTACAGAGTCATTCTTGAACGTATTTTGAGTACGTTCTGAATTTGAATCATATCTCTACAATGAACGGTTGATGAGATAAAGGCCGAATTAAGATTTACGAGACACCCTGTATACTACATATTTATGCTTAATGACTTGAGTCTCGAGTTTCTTTATCTTTCGGGAATCGCTTTTTGCAATAGAATTGCACACACACACGTTTGTTTATCGCTGATTTACACAAGAATCACTAAAAAATTATAAATTACATACCAGTCACATTCTAACGACATCATATACGAGAGACAGATCACTCACTTATATACAGTCGAATCCCGTTTTAACAAATATCGTTATAGCGAAAATCTCGTTTTTACGAACACTTTTCTAATCCCCCAAATAAGTTTACATAGGAACAATGCTAGGTAACCTGGAATTCCTTTATAACGAAATTTCGTTTTAACGAAGTGATTCCTCCGGTCTATTGGCGTTCGTTATAGCGGGATTCGACTATAACAACAGTAAAATAAACAACTAAAATGTAAAATAATCCTCTTCAATACAGTTCGTTTTGTAAGCTGATGTCGTGTGCGAGTCGAAAAAAACAGTAGCAGGGCCGTGACGTCACATAGGAGCTCCTAGACCACGCTCACTGAGCCAAGGCGCAAGAGCACAATATCAAAGAGATGAAACAGCCCTTACTACTACATATAGCCCGAATAATCGAGGATGTGGAGAGATGACGGGGGAAGGGCAAATGTTCACCTGTGCCAAAAAATTTCTACTGAGGGAAGGGGGATGTTAACATCGTGATAAGTCGCCAATACGAGGCAATGTCATAGCTGCCAAGTCTCCCGAATTTTTCGGGAATCTCCCGAATTTTATCTTCATCGCTCGATCTCCCGAAATGTTCTTAAATCTCCCGAATTTTTACGAAAATCACAAAAATCCCTAATTGTCCCTAAAAATTCCCTACTTCATTAAAAAAATTCCCGCTTATGAAAACAATCCCTAAGGAATTTCTTGTGGGGCATGAAGCCTCTTTTTTTTCCCCTTTCGAAATGACGTCACACGTCGTAAATGGGGAAATTCCCTTTTTAAGGAAGTTTTACAAACCCTCTGATGGTAACAAGAAAGTTGTTTGTCTTATCGTGCAGGGAAATGGCTTAGCAGCCAATAGTCCTGGATAATAATTGAAGATTATGGTGATGCACATGTGGTCAAAATTTCTTTTGTTGAAGTTACGTACGTGCGATATAACAAAGCATGAATACTGATAAGCAAAAACATATTTAATCAATTTTAAAGATACTTATTCCAATGAATTTCCTTTCATCAAACGTTCTAGAAGAGGGCCGATTTTTCCTTTTTGTACAAGTTGTGTTACGGGCATAAACATCGGTCATGGAAAGACTGCCATCATCACTGGTGAAATTAAAAAAAAAACATCAAGCAAGTGTCGCAAAAAGTCAGTGTTCTTCAAAAATTGACGGTGCTGTTCATCTTCCGATGATTTTGGGGTCATTCGCTCAGAATGTTTGTTCACAGCGTTTCTGATTGAACACAATATTTATTTTTACATCATTGAAGTTTTGACCTCCAATTTCACTTGTTTTTTGCGTAGGAATTTTATTCCCAAGGGTTTAACTTCCATGTGTGTAAAATCCCTATTTTAATTTGACTTCAGTTTTTGAGTAGGGATTTTATTCCCTACGCTTTAACTTTTATGTTTGGAAAATCCCTATTGTATTTATTAGGGAGTGGTTTTAGCATAAAATACGGGTGTGCGCGAAAATCTCCCGAATTTTCATTTTCAAAAGTTGGCAGCTATGCAATGTTTTTCACCGTTAACATCTGCATGTTAACATATTGCATTTAAAAATAGAGGACTATTTTCCTTGAACAAAATACTGTGTTTCATTCCTAAGAAATCGGGCTGACGCTTAAATATGTTTTCGATTTGTCCACCCCTGTTATATATTAAGGACTGTTTCATGTATGATGCCCCGCCTGCTTTGGCTCAGTGGGCGTGAGCTGCTGCTGCTGCTGTGTGACGTCGCGTACTGTATTGAAGAGGGTTTTACATTTTAGTTGCTTATTTTACACTGTTTAGTTCATGATGATTTAGTGTCACTGGTATGCGCAGATGATATTTTGATAATATATATATATTTTTGTGATTCTTATGTAATAAAAAAAAAATATGAGTTTTGCGATTGCAACGGGCAAGAACAGTTGTCGGAAGCTAAAGAACTGTTGCTATAGACCCAGAGACGTAAAATATGGGTGTCCAAATGTAATAGGCTCGATCGAGTAAAATGTACACAAGTACGCTTTTGTTTGCTTCTTATATTGCGGCAGTTGTATTAGTAATAAATTATTAATAACGAAGTCCAGAGCTTTTAAAAGATAATTGAAATTATCTTTCTCGAGAGTTGGCTTTCAATCAACCCAATGAAAATTAACTAACGTACGTGATTCAACTGAAAAATGGATCCGAGAAAAATATTCTTAGTAGAAGTTAACTCATAAGCAAATGCAAAACAATATTCGAACATTTTAAATATTTGAATGGCTGAATAAAGCAAGCCAATAAATGAACAGATATAGCTCAAACTACCGTAATTAAAAAGGCAGAAAAGAGGGCGCACTCGGTTCTGCAGAGGAATGACGTCACGTCCGACGTACGGATTCCACTACCTCATATAGACAGCCCTTGTCATATGCCCTGTCTCGGAGTAGGGCTTACATTGCACTATTTGGACAATTTAACACACAAGGTCTACGTAAACATTTAATTTTTCTATTTGTTTGTTGTTGTTTTTTTTTGGTGTACAACCCTCTCAAAATTTATGGCTCATGAATAACACTATGTTTTTATTCCTACAGTCGAATACAACATCCTTCAAGAAGAATGAAAAGGAGGCGCGGAACTCCTCCCGAATCAACCGTTTCGAGGGAAACCAGAGGAAACGAAATCTGTAATTACGGTATGTGAAATGCCACTAATAACAATTATGCGTAGCATTAATGCGTGAAATGTCTCTTTGCAGCGATTAGCCGACGTACAAGTAGTATACACCAGTGGTTCTCAAACTCTTTCCACCCGCGGCGCTCCTTTCCACTTTCAACGTTTACCCTCGGATTCCCAGAGCGTTTTAAGTTTAAACGAACTATCCTTACTAACTTGTCCGCCGAACTATCAACGGAGTTACTCTTTGCCATGAAATTTGAGGTTCAGGAAATTTTACGTGCCCATTTATAGATCCAATTTAAAATTTCAAGGGTAAAAAAAAAAACGTTTTCTACTTGCCACTTGGGGAGAGGTGAAAGCGGAAACTGGTACTACTGTAACTGCTGAGCTATACGGAAAGTTTCTATATAGCTCAGTACCAGTGAGTTATACTTGTACGACAATATTTCTAGAGTATCGTTATAATAAGCAATTTTCTACTTAATGTCACCAATTCACACACAACACGTACGTGTATTATTCATTCTTAAAAATATTTATCGATAATTCGGGATTTATTTCTAATGTTCGTGATATTAAATGAACTCTCATTTTTCACTTAATCAATGTTGTTTTTTGTACACAGCACAGCATCCTTACATTTTGGGCGCAATAGAATGCCTATCAGGAGATCTGACATCTATTCCAATTACAGCAAGGCTTTGATGTGTAGTTAAATGCAGACCTGCCAACTCTCCCGATTTAGGCGGGAGACTCCGGATTTTTCATCCTTCCTCCCGGATTTTGGCAGAAAATTAGATTTCACGTTGTCGTGGCGTCAATAATTACCGGGAAACACCCATAGAGGACAGTCGTAGTCATTTCCATCAAAAAGTCTCTGTGACCGCATTTAAGCAACTGGCAAAGACGCGACTTTGTTTTTGTAGCATTTATCGACAATCATTAATCAGGGGCATGACCTTGGTTGCCAAAATTCCTGTATAATCATTATTGTATTCCATTAACAGCCTTTTTCGTCGGGGTGTGGTGTAGCATTCATTCAAACCGAGCACAACTCCGGTCTATCGCCATAGGCAATTTACTACCGATTGAGTTGTGCCGGGTGTGGTGTAGCAGTAGTAGGTAGGGCCTCCAAAAAATGGCTCGGGGATCCATGATGTTCTTAAGTCAGCCACCTCGTTGGGCAATTTGCCTGTTGTGGCGTTGTAATTGTATTTGTATTTAACAGCCGAGCGGTAAACATGTTTTTTCGTCCGCAGCTTTGTAATTTGAATTTTTTTAAATCGTTCCTTCCGATTAAGCATCTTCAGAATGAAAATATAAAACTTTAAGCTATATACAGCTAAATATAAAGCTTTTAATAATTCATATACCCAAGATTATCAATCACTGATAGCATCCACAAAAGGAAACACATACTTTATTAACAGTATGTAGATGTGATTTCTCTATTCTGCATTAAAAGACTGGCATAGAATTATATTCTGCTCGGGGTAGTGCAGAACGTGCCTTGGGGGGGGGGGGAAGAATGTAACTTTTTCTTAATTTATTAAAAAAAAAAATTTTTTTTCGAAAAAAAATGTTATGAATTTTTTTTTTGATCGAGTCTATGAGTGTCGAGGGGGGGGGGGGGTCCAAAAGTTGGCACGTCTGTAAATGGATGAATATTCAAATTCTTCTTTATTTGCAAAAGACTTGGGGCCATTAAAGCATTACGTCAGCAGATATAATTTTAGGCATTTTTGACCCCCCCCCCCGTCAGCAAAATTTCGTCCCTTAGCCCCCCCCCCCCTAACGCATATTGGGATCAGAGGCGTAATCGTGGGGGGTCCCCCAGAGAATCAAAAATTTATTTTTTCGATGCAATATATATGGAAGAATATATCTACTCTATAATATAAAATCACGAACTCGAAAAGGGCCTGTTTCTAAGCAACCGAAATTAGTGACGTTTTTGAGTGACGGAAATCTGTTTACGTTTTGTGTGGATCTCATTGTTTTCTTGCTGCTTTAACGTTTAAAAATTTGCGATAGCGGAAGCAAAAGATATATTCAGTCTGGGGCCCCCCATAAAATTTGCGAATTCCGTCACGGGTAGTTGTGTGGGTGGGCCTGGATTTTATTCGTTGGTAAAACGAATACAAATGAAATTTTTTCATGCCACTCGCAGCGGGGTATGACCGACAAGCTTCCAAGTCGGGGGCCCCCCATGTTTACAGGTTTCATTTTGGGGGCCCTGAATGAATCTCATTCTTTTCTGTTGTAGAATTCGCAATAGCGGAGGCCCGATATAAAGCCAGTCTGGGGCCCCCCGCTAAAAGTATGCGAATTGGTGCCCCGGGTAATTGGTTGGGGGGGGGGGGCCTTGGGTTTTATTCATTGGTAAAACGAATACAAATGAAAATTTTTCATGGCACTCGCAGCGGGGGATGACCGACAAGCTTCCAAGTCGGGGGCCCCATGTTTACAGGTTTCATTTTGGGGGTCCTAGATGAATCTCATTCTTTTTTGTTGTTTAACATTGTAGAATTTGCAACAGCGGAAGACAGAGATAAATCCAGTCTAGATTCCCCACTAAAAATCTGCGTATTGTGTCCCCGCTACTGGATGTGGGTCTCTGGATTTTATTCGTTGTAAAATTGATAAAAATGACAAATTTTCGTGGCCCCTCACAGTGGTGTGTCCGACAAGCTTGCAGGTCAGGGCCCAATGGAAATGTTGACAGGTTCTAATTTGGGTGCCCCTGGATGTATCTCATTAATTATTGTTGTTTAACATTGTAAAATTTGCAACACATCGGTAGCCCGAGATATATCCAGTCTGGGACCCCACTAAAATTCCACGAATTGAATCTAGGGACCCACATGGGGAAGTTTTCTGAGGGTACTTGATGAATCTCATATGTTTTTGGTTGCTTTATTATTGTAAAATTCGCTTCTTCAGTAAGCTGGTGCTTTCACACGTCCCTTTCCATAGCACGCTGATGAAGTGGGACGAAATAAACAAGATATGTTGTGAAGAGAAGTGTGGGGGGGGGGCGGGGTTGGCCGCCAAAGGCGGAAGTCTTATTATATATGTCATATCATGATGTTCTTAAGTCAGCCACCTCGTTGGGCAATTTGCCTGTTGTGGCGTTGTATTTGTATTTGTATATAGTTTCAGTTAATTTCAATGCTATTTGAAGACTAAGAACTCAATTTTTTTAAGACATTCATTGCGACCCACCCTCTCTAAACCCATGGCCCGCGGCCAGATGTGGCCCTCAGGATTATTTGATATGGCCCACCACCTCAAACCTAATTTTGTAAAAATGAACTAAGTGGCACATTTACAGATCTCTTAAGTGATCCGCGACACAGTTCCAGAACAATGAAGCTGGCCGTGGCACATTTAGAGATCACTTGAGTGACATGTGGCACAATTTAATTAGAGGCCTTTCACGCGGATGCGGGTCCGGAAGAAGTTTTAACAATTGGAATATACTGCGCCTTTCAGACGAGCCGAAAAATCTCCGCACCTAGGAAATATTCATGCGGGTCCGGACGTCGTCCGCATGTGTCACAACCCAAGTGCGGGCTCCGCATCCGCACGTAGAAGTTTTGACAATAGGTTTATTCGGAGCTATTCACACGATGCGGATGCGGAGCGAATTCGTCCGCATCTTTGGCTACTTTTTGAAGGTGATTTTTCACGGGATTGTTTTAATTATTTGCCATAAATACCCTTTAAAACACCGTATGATGGTCCCTGCTCATTAATATAATGTACCTACATACGTCTATCCCTCCGTTTCCTTCTGAGATTGAGATATAGCAACTTCAACTGCCTTTTGTCCATACTTTACAATTTTATACAATGAAACCTGTCAACAACGGCCACTGACGGGACCAAAATTATAAGCCGTTCTGTTCATTAAGAATATTTAATTGACTACATACTTTAATAACTTTTAAATTTAATTTAAAAATAATAATTTTTTTCTTTTTAAATTTTTAAAATTATTTAAAAATATAAATATATTTGAAATATTTTAAATATTTGTTATTTTTTTAAATTTTTAAAATTATTTAAAAATATAAATATATTTGAAATATTTTAAATATTTGTTATTTTTTTAAATTTTTAATCTGTTAATTTTTTTAAACTTTAAAAAAACCCCTTTTATTAAACAACGTTATCCACGTACGGCGTTCACTCAGGGCCGGATTAAGTCGTTTGAAGGCCCTAGCGCTTGAATGTTTCTGGTGGTTCCCCCGATACCTACAAGTTTATTTTACTCGATATTCAGTCTATAAACTGAAGAAAAAAAAAAATGAAATTTTATATTTCAGAAGTGAGACTAATCTAACATAGCTGCCAAGTCTCCCGAATTTTAGCTTCATTGCTCGACCTCCCGAAAAGTTCTTAAATCTCCCGAATTTTTACAAAAATCACAAAAATCCCTAATTGTCCCTAAAAATTCCCTACTTCATTAAAAAAAATCCCCGCTTATGAAAACAATCCCTAAGGAATTTCTTGTGGAGCATGAAGCCTCTTTTTTTTCCCCCTTTGACGTCACACGTCGTAAATGGGGAAATTCCCTTTTTAAGGAAGTTTTACAAACCCTTTGATGGTAACAAGAAAGTTGTTTGTCTTATCGTGCAGGGAAATGGCTTAGCAGCCAATAGTCCTGGATAATAATTGAAGATTATAGTGACGCGCATATGGTCAAAATTTCTTTTGTTGAAGTTACGTACGTGCGATATAACAAAGCATGAATACTGATAAGCAAAAACATATTTAATCAATTTTAAAGATACTTATTCCAATGAATTTCCTTTCATCAAACGTTCTAGAAGAGGGCCGATTTTTCCTTTTTGTACAAGTTGTGTTACGGGCATAAACATCGGTCATGGAAAGACTGCCATCATCACTGGTGAAATTAAAAAAAAAACATCAAGCAAGTGTCGCAAAAAGTCAGTGTTCTTCAAAAATTGACGGTGCTGTTCATCTTCCGATGATTTTGGGGTCATTCGCTCAGAATGTTTGTTCACAGCGTTTCTGATTGAACACAATATTTATTTTTACATCATTGAAGTTTTGGCCTCCAATTTCAATTGTTTTTTGCGTAGGAAGTTTATTCCCAAGGGTTTAACTTCCATGTGTATAAAATCCTTATTTTAATTTGACTTCAGTTTTTGAGTAGGGATTTTATTCCCTACGCTTTAACTTTTATGTTTGGAAAATCCCTATTTTATTTGGAAAAATCCCTATTGTATTTATTAGGGAGTGGTTTTAGCATAAAATACGGGTTTGCTTGAAAATTTCCCGAATTTTCATTTTCAAAAGTTGGCAGCTATGATCTAAGGATGGGATTTCACTCTAAAAGGTTTATGAAAGTTATTTTACAAAACTTGGAGAAAGCAACCACTAAATTTATCGATTGCATTCGAGCAAATGCAACCGATTTGATTGCATTTTTAAAATAATAATTATAAAATTTTTATAGTGTAATCTGGGCGTAAGGCCGGGATCACACTATAAAGTTTTATAAAAGTTTAAGAACTAAACGAATAGGCATCAAAGAGCTTTTACAAAACTTTTATAGTGTAATTAGTAGTATACTTAGGGCCGTATTCACCGACATGGTTTAAACTGTAGTCGCAATTTTTTGATAAGAGATCAATATAGATTGGTTAAAAACCTGAATTTAACCAATCTCGGTCGATCTCTTATCAAAAAATTGTGACTAAAGTTTAAACCCTGTCGGTGAATACGGCCCTTAGAGAATCTGTGAAATCGTGATGCAGGTTACTTGAGTGATCTTTTACAAGTTCCATGGGTCAATTGAGTGCTCTGGAACTGTGCTGCGGCGATCTGTAAATATCCTGCGACATATTTACTGATCAAGGAATGTGCCGTGGGTCACTTGAACGACATGTAAACGTACCGCGGGTACTCGAGTGGTCTGGAACTCTGCTGTGAGTCACTTAAGTGATCTAGGAATGTGCCACAGGTTATTTAAGTGAAGTGGAACAGCAGCTGGGGTAACTTGGGTAATCTGGAACTGTGCCGCGGTGATCTGCGAATGTGACGCGAGCCACTTGAACGACATGAATCTGTGCCGCAGGGTCTCTTGAACGATACGGAAGTGTCGCTTGGTTCATTTTTACAAAATAAGATTTGAAGTTGTGAGCCACAACAGATGACTCCGGGCCACATTCGGCCCGTGGACAATGGGTTAAGCATGCATGGGTTACATTTCTATGGCACCTAGACAGGTTTTTTTTCTTTCTTCGAAAAGAACGGGGGGGGGGGGTATAGATCACGATCAATAGTTGGACTTTTCAAGTAACACTAGCAATTTGATTAATTTCTTTTTAGTTTTGCTATTTACATCATTTTCGATACCAAATTCTGTGGAAATAAAGGATTTTTAAATTCATTAGAACTTGAGTTTCCTAAAATATCTATAGATAATACTATAATTATATAAGTATATAAGGTGTTAATCTTAATGACACAACATTTTTAAATGCCACGATAATTCGGGAATTCCATTTTTTCTCAATGGTGTTCCTATTTTTCCTACTTTTTTTTTCAAATTTTCACTTCGAGGCCTGTAATTGAAATTCCAAATTGAAAAATGCATGTGCCGACCCGTTTCTCGTAATTCATTATGTGTAATCCAACATGACATGAATAGCACGTTCAAAACGTTGCTGAACATATTCCACCACCATTTAGTGATTTTTAGTAGCGTCTATAACGTCCGAGGTGTTTGCCTATTTACATCACATCCCTTCATTATATTTGTTCAAGATTTGAGACGGTGGTACTTCTATTTCGATTTTGTAAGAATATGGCTATCTTTCTAGCTTTTCACGTAGGATCATGAGTGGAATAGTTTAATGCAACACAACTGCCACCACAGGCCAGAAAAATTTATTTCATACATTGGATTTGTAATCTACTTTGAATCATCTTGAAGAACAAGCTTCAAGAGGTTTTAGTCATTTTTCTTCATCATCACACATTATCCGCTCGAGCTGTTATCACCAAATCATTTTTGAAAATTTCTTCATCCGTATAGCATTCAACAGCAGATAACGGGCATAAATTTCAGTTTGACTAACTGTTCTACTATTCCATTCAATGGCGGGGCAGGGGGAACGCACCCAATATAAACAATCCAACCCAAACAGTCCATTCTTCCGTCTGGTACCCTGAATTCGCCCCTCTGCACGTGATGACTTCCAATAAATAAACGGTGGTTCAAACAAAAACATGGAAGCAGCCGAACGCACATCAGATATTGGCCGCTTATTCTACCCAAGACTGTGTGTTGATGTGTAAAATTGCGAAGAAACTGATTAATTTACTTGGATTGACATTTCAGTAAAGAAAACACGCAAAATAATTTTCAGTTTACTTCAAAATTGAAATTTTGGCAAATTTTAATGGAAATGTGGAAAAAGGGTCCAAAAATGTCAAATTTCAAAATTTTGTCAAAAACATTCATATTAACTTGAAGTGCAGGACTCCCACTCGTCCTACTTATCCTTCTTTTCGGTAAAATGACCTTTCTTGGTCCCATTTTCTCGGTTTTGTCCTACTTTCTAGTTTTTGCCCAACTTTTCCAATTTTTTACCAAATCCTATCAACAAAATTCGTGTAATTGATTTTTACTCAGCAGAGAATCATCGATATATCACAATGTTGCAAAATATCACAAATGTTGTAGGGGCGCGGTAGCCCAGGTCGATAAGATACTCGCCTAAAGTACCGAAGGATGTTCAGTGTGTTTCGCGAGTTCGATACCCGGTTCGCCCTTGTCAGAAAACTTTCCTGACACAGGGGTAACAGAAACGGCGACATGACCACAGAAAAGAATAGTACTAAGTAGTACCATGGTCTTGGACAGTAACATTCAAAATTCTCTGGTGTTTGGTCAGAACATAACTCTAAAAATAAAAAAAACAACAACAAATGTTCTTTGCTGCACGTGCATTAAAAATGAATTGCTTTGCCACCGTCCCTGAACAAAAAATTCAGTAAATGTATAGTAGTAGTTGTATATCCCAAGCTTAATTTCGATTGGTAAGTGGTCGATCGGCCAAAGGGAAAAATCGCTTTTTGTGTAGAAAGAGATTTCTTTTGATTTTCCCTCTTCCGAGTCACGTGACGTTGAGGAGTGAGACTAAGAATAATTCCTTGGTACGTTTTTCGGATTATTCTTAAGGTCATGCTTATGAACCGATGCTTATAATTCGGATCGGATGAGAATAAGCATGAGCAGATTCTACAACCCCTGTGCTTCATCATTTAACCAAAATATGTTTTTGTTGCCAAGTCGTTTCCGCCACGACCTCGGTTTTGGTATTCTTTGGCGCTGCTGCCAATTTTACAGGATGCTGAATTAGCTTCGAAAACGTAAATCGATGGAAATTATAAGCGCAGCTGATAAAAGAATCAATATTTTATAACAAGCTTGTGTTTCTTTTCTTCCAAAAAGTTTCGTTTTTCTCAATCGATAGGCATGGAAAGACATCAACGTCGGAGCAAATCGGTAGAACTTCCAGTCCATGATGCATGCAGCTGCAGCAACCTGTTGGACAACGACGACGATTCTCGTGTCGTTAGAAACCACGAAGATGGTAATTACCTTACGTATACTTTTCTAAAACGATATGTAGGGAGATTAATAGGGTAAGCGCCTGCTCACACTAGGTACAGAAATTGATTTCGAGTAGCCCCAACTTGAAAGTCGCGATTACCCAGCGTAAAGTCAAGTTCATGTCGTAAATACCCATGATTTTGAGCGAGTGGTATATAATATTAAGAAGCTTTATTTCTATTAAGAGCAGCACAAACCATGTTGTTGTTACTGTACGCAGAGAAAAAAGGCTTACTCTGTTTATCTTGGAGGGTGTGGAATTTTCCCCATATCCTTCCACACGCACGTGCGTGTGCATGAACCTATATTTACATTTCACGCATTCCAGTCAAGTGAGGAGGGAGGTTGAGTCAGGGAAAATTTTTTTGGAAAATACAAGTTAAATCCACCTCGTGGCCACCCATCTTATAGCGTCGATCGACGAAAATTTAAAGAATTATTTCAGAGTCGCGCTACCAATTCAGCGTTCGACTAGTATGGCAAGTCGTCAGTGACTCCGGTGCGCAGGATATCTCGTCACCTATACGCCAATATCCTCGTGTGAGGAGCACCATAGAAATGTAGATTCTGTATTCCTTGGATACCGCGTCTCTTATCAGTCGCCAGATTTCATTTTCCCCGTGTGACGAGGTATTAAGTCGTCTTTGTGTTTTTTTTCTCTCTTATTGATAGGCGGGAGAAAGAGACTACGTTCTAGCAAATTGGTTGAAGTTTCAGTCCGTGATGCAAATAGCTACAGAAACCTTTTGGTTGATGGCAACGATTCGCGTGGTTTCGAAAACCACGAAAAAGAAGGTAATAAGCTTATAATTTTTGAAAAGACGAACTGGGAAGGGGGTAGCTGATATAAGCATCAATATTTTAAAACACGCTTGTGTTTTTTTTTTTTGCAATCGATAGGCATGCAAGGACGTCAACGTCGGAGCAAATCAGTAGAAGTTCCAGTCCGTCGTGCAAGCAGCCACAGTCACCTGTTGGACAACGACGACGATTCTCGTGTCGTTAGAAACCATGAAGATGGTAATTACTTTACGTATATTTTTCTAAAACGATATGTAGGGAGATTAATAGGGTAAGCGTCTCCTCACACGGGGTACAGAAGTTGATTTCGAGTAGCCTCAACTTGAAAGTCGGGTTTACTTGAACGAGACGCGTTTCCCGTTCTTTCTGACACTCATACCTACAGTACATGGACATCACAATTTAAGGAATGTGTGAACGCCGATAAGCTGGCGATTACCCAGCGTAAAGTCAAGTTCATGTCGTAAGTACCCATGATTTTGAGCGAGTGGTATATAAGATTACGAAGCTTTATTTCCATTAAGAGCAGCACAGACCATGTTGTTGCTGTGCGCAGAGAAAATATGTTACTGTGCTTATTTTGGACGGTGTGGAATTTTTCCCATATGCTACCACGCGCGTGCGTGTGAAGAATTAATTAAGAGTCGCGCTACCAATGTAGCGTTCGACTAGTACGGCAAGTCGTCAGTAGTGACTCCGGTGCGCAGGATATCTCGTCACCTATACGCCAATATCCTCATGTGAGGAGCACCATAGAAATGTAGATTCTGTATTCCTAGGATACCGCGTCTCTTATCAGTCGCCAGATTTCATTTTCCCCGTGTGACGAGGTATTAAGTCGTCTTTGTGTTTTTTTTTCTCTCTTATTGATAGGCGGGAGAAAGAGACTACGTTCTAGCAAATTGGTTGAAGTTTCAGTCCGTGATGCAAATAGCTACAGAAACCTTTTGGATGATGGCAACGATTCGCAAAGTTTCGAAAACCACGAAAAAGAAGGTAATAAGCTTATAATTTTTGAAAAGACGAACTGGGAAGGGGGTAGCTGATATAAGCATCAATATTTTAAAACACGCTTGTGTTTTTTTTTTTTTGAAAAAAGTTTCGTTTTTCGCAATTGATAGGCATGGAAAGACGTCAACGTCGGAGCAAATCGGTAGAAGTTCCAGTCCGTCGTGCAAGCAGCCGCAGCCACCTGTTGGACAACGACGACGATTCTCGTGTTGTTAGAAACCACGAAGATGGTAATTACTTTACGTATATTTTTCTAAAACAATATGTAGGGAGATTAATAGGGTAAGCGTCTCCTCACACGGGGTACAGAAGTTGATTTCGAGTAGCCTCAACTTGAAAGACGGGTTGACTTGAAGGAGACGCGTTTCCCGTTCTTTCTGACACTCATACCTACAGTACATGGACATCACAATTTAAGGAATGTGTGAACGCCGATAAGCTGGCGATTACCCAGCGTAAAGTCAAGTTCATGTCGTAAGTACCCATGATTTTGAGCGAGTGGTATATAAGATTACGAAGCTTCATTTCCATTAAGAGCAGCACAGACCATGTTGTTGCTGTGCGCAGAGAAAATATGTTACTGTGCTTATTTTGGACGGTGTGGAATTTTTCCCATATGCTCCCACGCGCGTGCGTGTGAAGAATTAATTGAGAGTCTCGCTACCAATGTAGCGTTCGACTAGTACGGCAAGTCGTCAGTAGTGACTCCGGTGCGCAGGATATCTCGTCACCTATACGCCAATGTCCTCATGTGAGGAGCACCATAGAAATGTAGATTCTGTATTCCTTGGATACCGCGTCTCTTATCAGTCGCCAGATTTCATTTTCCCCGTGTGACGAGGTATTAAGTCGTCTTTGTGTTTTTTTTTCTCTCTTATTGATAGGCGGGAGAAAGAGACTACGTTCTAGCAAATTGGTTGAAGTTTCAGTCCGTGATGCAAATAGCTACAGAAACCTTTTGGATGATGGCAACGATTCGCAAAGTTTCGAAAACCACGAAAAAGAAGGTAATAAGCTTATAATTTTTGAAAAGACGAACTGGGAAGGGGGTAGCTGATATAAGCATCAATATTTTAAAACACGCTTGTGTTTTTTTTTTTTTGAAAAAAGTTTCGTTTTTCGCAATTGATAGGCATGGAAAGACGTCAACGTCGGAGCAAATCGGTAGAAGTTCCAGTCCGTCGTGCAAGCAGCCGCAGCCACCTGTTGGACAACGACGACGATTCTCGTGTTGTTAGAAACCACGAAGATGGTAATTACTTTACGTATATTTTTCTAAAACAATATGTAGGGAGATTAATAGGGTAAGCGTCTCCTCACACGGGGTACAGAAGTTGATTTCGAGTAGCCTCAACTTGAAAGTCGGGTTGACTTGAAGGAGACGCGTTTCCCGTTCTTTCTGACACTCATACCTACAGTACATGGACATCACAATTTAAGGAATGTGTGAACGCCGATAAGCTGGCGATTACCCAGCGTAAAGTCAAGTTCATGTCGTAAATACCCATGATTTTGAGCGAGTGGTATATAAGATTACGAAGCTTTATTTCCATTAAGAGCAGCACAGACAATGTTGTTGCTGTGCGCAGAGAAAAAAATGTTACTGTGCTTATTTTGGACGGTGTGGAATTTTTCCCATATGCTCCCACGCGCGTGCGTGTGAAGAATTAATTGAGAGTCGCGCTACCAATGTAGCGTTCGACTAGTACGGCAAGTCGTCAGTGACTCCGGTGCGCAGGATATCTCGTCACCTATACGCCAATATCCTCATGTGAGGAGCACCATAGAAATGTAGATTCTGTATTCCTTGGATACCGCGTCTCTTATCAGTCGCCAGATTTCATTTTCCCCGTGTGACGAGGTATTAAGTCATCTTTGTGTTTGTTTTCTCTCTTATTGATAGGCGGGAGAAAGAGACTACGTTCTAGCAAATTGGTTGAAGTTTCAGTCCGTGATGCAAATAGCTACAGAAACCTTTTGGATGATGGCAACGATTCGCTTGGTTTCGAAAACCACGAAAAAGAAGGTAATAAGCTTATAATTTTTGAAAAGACGAACTGGGAAGGGGGTAGCTGATAGAAGCATCAATATTTTAAAACACGCTTGTGTTTTTTTTTTTGCAATCGATAGGTATGCAAACACGTCAACGTCGGAGCAAATCATTAGAAGTTCCAGTCCGTCGTGCAAGCAGCCACAGCCACCTGTTGGACAACGACGACGATTCTCGTGTCGTTAGAAACCACGAAGATGGTAATTACTTTACGTATATTTTTCTAAAACGATATGTAGGGAGATTAATAGGGTAAGCGTCTCCTCACACGGGGTACAGAAGTTGATTTCGAGTAGCCTCAACTTGAAAGTCGGGCTGACTTGAACGAGACGGGTTTCCCGATCTTTCTGACACTCATACCTACAGTACATGGACATCACAATTTAAGGAATGTGTGAACGCCGATAAGCTGGCGATTACCCAGCGTAAAGTCAAGTTCATGTCGTAAATACCCATGATTTTGAGCGAGTGGTATATAAGATTACGAAGCTTTATTTCCATTAAGAGCAGCACAGACGATGTTGTTGCTGTGCGCAGAGAAAATATGTTACTGTGCTTATTTTGGACGGTGTGGAATTTTTCCCATATGCTCCCACGCGCGTGCGTGTGAAGAATTAATTGAGAGTCGCGCTACCAATGTAGCGTTCGACTAGTACGGCAAGTCGTCAGTAGTGACTCCGGTGCGCAGGATATCTCGTCACCTATACGCCAATGTCCTCATGTGAGGAGCACCATAGAAATGTAGATTCTGTATTCCTTGGATACCGCGTCTCTTATCAGTCGCCAGATTTCATTTTCCCCGTGTGACGAGGTATTAAGTCGTCTTTGTGTTTTTTTTCTCTCTTATTGATAGGCGGGAGAAAGAGACTACGTTCTAGCAAATTGGTTGAAGTTTCAGTCCGTGATGCAAATAGCTACAGAAACCTTTTGGTTGATGGCAACGATTCGCGTGGTTTCGAAAACCACGAAAAAGAAGGTAATAAGCTTATAATTTTTGAAAAGACGAACTGGGAAGGGGGTAGCTGATATAAGCATCAATATTTTAAAACACGCTTGTGTTTTTTTTTTTGCAATCGATAGGTATGCAAACACGTCAACGTCGGAGCAAATCATTAGAAGTTCCAGTCCGTCGTGCAAGCAGCCACAGTCACCTGTTGGACAACGACGACGATTCACGTGTCGTTAGAAACCATGAAGATGGTAATTACTTTACGTATATTTTTCTAAAACGATATGTAGGGAGATTAATAGGGTAAGCGTCTCCTCACACGGGGTACAGAAGTTGATTTCGAGTAGCCTCAACTTGAAAGTCGGGTTTACTTGAACGAGACGCGTTTCCCGTTCTTTCTGACACTCATACCTACAGTACATGGACATCACAATTTAAGGAATGTGTGAACGCCGATAAGCTGGCGATTACCCAGCGTAAAGTCAAGTTCATGTCGTAAGTACCCATGATTTTGAGCGAGTGGTATATAAGATTACGAAGCTTTATTTCCATTAAGAGCAGCACAGACCATGTTGTTGCTGTGCGCAGAGAAAATATGTTACTGTGCTTATTTTGGACGGTGTGGAATTTTTCCCATATGCTACCACGCGCGTGCGTGTGAAGAATTAATTAAGAGTCGCGCTACCAATGTAGCGTTCGACTAGTACGGCAAGTCGTCAGTAGTGACTCCGGTGCGCAGGATATCTCGTCACCTATACGCCAATATCCTCATGTGAGGAGCACCATAGAAATGTAGATTCTGTATTCCTTGGATACCGCGTCTCTTATCAGTCGCCAGATTTCGTTTTCCCCGTGTGACGAGGTATTAAGTCGTCTTTGTGTTTTTTTTTCTCTCTTATTGATAGGCGGGAGAAAGAGACTACGTTCTAGCAAATTGGTTGAAGTTTCAGTCCGTGATGCAAATAGCTACAGAAACCTTTTGGATGATGGCAACGATTCGCAAAGTTTCGAAAACCACGAAAAAGAAGGTAATAAGCTTATAATTTTTGAAAAGACGAACTGGGAAGGGGGTAGCTGATATAAGCATCAATATTTTAAAACACGCTTGTGTTTTTTTTTTTTTGAAAAAAGTTTCGTTTTTCGCAATTGATAGGCATGGAAAGACGTCAACGTCGGAGCAAATCGGTAGAAGTTCCAGTCCGTCGTGCAAGCAGCCGCAGCCACCTGTTGGACAACGACGACGATTCTCGTGTTGTTAGAAACCACGAAGATGGTAATTACTTTACGTATATTTTTCTAAAACAATATGTAGGGAGATTAATAGGGTAAGCGTCTCCTCACACGGGGTACAGAAGTTGATTTCGAGTAGCCTCAACTTGAAAGACGGGTTGACTTGAAGGAGACGCGTTTCCCGTTCTTTCTGACACTCATACCTACAGTACATGGACATCACAATTTAAGGAATGTGTGAACGCCGATAAGCTGGCGATTACCCAGCGTAAAGTCAAGTTCATGTCGTAAGTACCCATGATTTTGAGCGAGTGGTATATAAGATTACGAAGCTTCATTTCCATATAAAACTTTTGCATTTGCATTGAATTCTATTAAAAATAATTTCAAATATCGCACTAGGAGAACGCATAAATTTAATAATAATTGGATGACAAACGAATTGTTACGTATGGTTCGTAGAAAAGAAAAACTGTATAAAAAAATGCGGAAATATCCATTTGATAGAATCTACAGAACAGCGTATCAATGCACAGCCAATGAGCTTAAAATCCGTATTAAATTAGTTAAAAATGAATATTACAAGCAACAGTTTATGAAATGCGATACTAATAAAAAGAAATGGGAATTTATTAACAGTATTGTGGAAAAACAAAATAAAGCTATTGTGTTGCCAGATTCTACTGATACTCTAGAACTTGCAAATCAATTCAACACCCACTTTGATCATATAAGCCACAATACGTCTTTATTTGGTAACAATGATGATTTTAAAAAATACCTTGCGCCTACCATAAATTCCTTTGCCTTTTTTGATGTAGTCGATCTTGAGGTACATAGCACTTTAAATTCTTTTTCTAAAACTAATTCGTATGATTACGATGGAATTAATATTTACTTGATTAAAGAGTTTGCTGCAAATAATGTCGCATTTATCACAAAGTTCATAAATACCTCATTTCAACTTACTGTATTTCCTGAGTCACTGAAACGAGCTACTATCACTCCTGTTTTTAAAGCTGGCGATAAAAATTCTCTGCTGAATTATAGGCCTATCTCAATTGTACCGATTTTTTCTAAACTTATTGAAAAAATTCTTTCAATTAGAATATATAATTTTTTGTATTCTGTGAATTTTTTTGCTAAAAACCAATTTGGTTTTCTAAAGGGACGAGGTGCTGAAAATGCCCTTTTGGCGTTTTCGAAATTTATTTATAATGGCATTGACAAGAACAAATTTACTGTTGCAATATTTTTAGATATTTCAAAGGCTTTTGACAATGTGAACCATTATATTCTCATTCAAAAACTTAATTCAGCTGGTATTCGGGGTCATATTTTAAATTGGTTCACTTCATATTTATATAATAGAGAACAAAGAGTCAAAATACAGGATAATTTCAGTAATTATGTCCATATAAATAGAGGAGTCCCACAAGGATCTATATTGGGTCCTTTACTTTTTCTGATTTTCATTAATGATCTTTGTAATTTAGAATTTGACGGTTCCATGATCACTTATGCCGATGATTCTGTTTTAATGTATTCGTGTGATGATCTTGACAGACTTAAGAATCATATTAACCACGATCTAATATTAATTCAAAAATGGTTCTATGCTAATGATTTAAAATTAAATTTACAGAAGACAAAATACGTTAATTTCAATCTTATGAAATCTGATTTACATCTTAATCTAAAATTTCATACCCTCGCTTGTGATTTTCAACCTCATTGTCATTGCGATGCAATTCAAGAAGTAAATAGTATTAAATACTTGGGTTTAAATGTAGACAGCAATTTAAAATGGAAATCTCATGTTCATGAACTACTTAAAAAACTCCGTTTTGTTTTATATAATTTTTATTATATAAGTAAGAAAGTTTCCGCTAATTTCTTAAAAGACCTTTACTATGCTTGGTTTTATTCACTTATAAATTATGGTGTAATTATATGGGGTGGTGATTATAAAACTAATTTATTGCCTTTATTTTCAATACAAAAAAGAGTTTTCAAAACTTTGAATCGGGGTCAGCCTCATTCCTCTACAATTTTTAGAAATCTTAATCTACTTCCTTTACGCCATAATGCTATTTTTCGTATTATTCTGTTCTTAAACCGTAATAAAGGCTTATGCAGTTTAAAAGATAATGTTTCCGAGCGTAGACCTCATATGATTTACCGTATTCCTACTTTTAGGAAAGAAATTTTTCGTAAACATTTTTATTATTTAGCTCCGAAATTATATAATTCACTACCGCTAGAAATACAAAATATACCCACACACGCGGCATTTAAAAAATCATTATTCAAATTATTAATTTCAATAGACGATGTAGACTCTTATTTTGACCTTTAGGAGGAGCAATAAAATTTATTCAATTTAGCTTTGCCACTTTAATTATGCATATTTTTTCAATAAAAAAAATTTGTTCTTGTTTGTGTTTGTCTATGTATGTGCGAGTTTAATTTTTTTCCTCATATATTTTTTATCTATAATGTTTTGTTTTATTTTACATTTCTCGCCATGCATTAAGAACTTTGTCTTTTTTTGTGTTGTGTACGTTTTTTCGTTCTTGATTTTTTTTTATCTTTACGTATTTTTTTATTTGACAGTGATAATTTTGTCTCTTTTATGTTGTATATCTGTCTCTTTTCTTTTCTTTTTTTTTAATGTTTCTGTTCATGTCGTATATTTTTAGATATTTTATTCATTAATTATGTAAATTTTCAATCATCCGTACAGGCATCACAGCCTCTGGATGATAAATATGTTTTGTTTTGTTTAAACTAATCTAAATCTTTGTATGTTGTAAATGAATAAATTGATTTGATTTGATTAAGAGCAGCACAGACCATGTTGTTGCTGTGCGCAGAGAAAATATGTTACTGTGCTTATTTTGGACGGTGTGGAATTTTTCCCATATGCTCCCACGCGCGTGCGTGTGAAGAATTAATTGAGAGTCTCGCTACCAATGTAGCGTTCGACTAGTACGGCAAGTCGTCAGTAGTGACTCCGGTGCGCAGGATATCTCGTCACCTATACGCCAATGTCCTCATGTGAGGAGCACCATAGAAATGTAGATTCTGTATTCCTTGGATACCGCGTCTCTTATCAGTCGCCAGATTTCATTTTCCCCGTGTGACGAGGTATTAAGTCGTCTTTGTGTTTTTTTTTCTCTGTTATTGATAGGCGGGAGAAAGAGACTACGTTCTAGCAAATTGGTTGAAGTTTCAGTCCGTGATGCAAATAGCTACAGAAACCTTTTGGATGATGGCAACGATTCGCAAAGTTTCGAAAACCACGAAAAAGAAGGTAATAAGCTTATAATTTTTGAAAAAACGAACTGGGAAGGGGGTAGCTGATATAAGCATCAATATTTTAAAACACGCTTGTGTTTTTTTTTTTTGAAAAAAGTTTCGTTTTTCGCAATTGATAGGCATGGAAAGACGTCAACGTCGGAGCAAATCGGTAGAAGTTCCAGCCCGTCGTGCAAGCAGCCGCAGCCACCTGTTGGACAACGACGACGATTCTCGTGTTGTTAGAAACCACGAAGATGGTAATTACTTTACGTATATTTTTCTAAAACAATATGTAGGAAGATTAATAGGGTAAGCGTCTCCTCACACGGGGTACAGAAGTTGATTTCGAGTAGCCTCAACTTGAAAGTCGGGTTGACTTGAAGGACACGCGTTTCCCGTTCTTTCTGACACTCATACCTACAGTACATGGACATCACAATTTAAGGAATGTGTGAACGCCGATAAGCTGGCGATTACCCAGCGTAAAGTCAAGTTCATGTCGTAAATACCCATGATTTTGAGCGAGTGGTATATAAGATTACGAAGCTTTATTTCCATTAAGAGCAGCACAGACAATGTTGTTGCTGTGCGCAGAGAAAAAAATGTTACTGTGCTTATTTTGGACGGTGTGGAATTTTTCCCATATGCTCCCACGCGCGTGCGTGTGAAGAATTAATTGAGAGTCGCGCTACCAATGTAGCGTTCGACTAGTACGGCAAGTCGTCAGTGACTCCGGTGCGCAGGATATCTCGTCAGCAATACGCCAATATCCTCATGTGAGGAGCACCATAGAAATGTAGATTCTGTATTCCTTGGATACCGCGTCTCTTATCAGTCGCCAGATTTCATTTTCCCCGTGTAACGAGGTATTAAGTCGTCTTTGTGTTTTTTTTCTCTCTTATTGATAGGCGGGAGAAAGAGACTACGTTCTAGCAAATTGGTTGAAGTTTCAGTCCGTGATGCAAATAGCTACAGAAACCTTTTGGATGATGGCAACGATTCGCTTGGTTTCGAAAACCACGAAAAAGAAGGTAATAAGCTTATAATTTTTGAAAAGACGAACTGGGAAGGGGGTAGCTGATAGAAGCATCAATATTTTAAAACACGCTTGTGTTTTTTTTTTTTGCAATCGATAGGTATGCAAACACGTCAACGTCGGAGCAAATCATTAGAAGTTCCAGTCCGTCGTGCAAGCAGCCACAGCCACCTGTTGGACAACGACGACGATTCTCGTGTCGTTAGAAACCACGAAGATGGTAATTACTTTACGTATATTTTTCTAAAACGATATGTAGGGAGATTAATAGGGTAAGCGTCTCCTCACACGGGGTACAGAAGTTGATTTCGAGTAGCCTCAACTTGAAAGTCGGGCTGACTTGAACGAGACGGGTTTCCCGATCTTTCTGACACTCATACCTACAGTACATGGACATCACAATTTAAGGAATGTGTGAACGCCGATAAGCTGGCGATTACCCAGCGTAAAGTCAAGTTCATGTCGTAAATACCCATGATTTTGAGCGAGTGGTATATAAGATTACGAAGCTTTATTTCCATTAAGAGCAGCACAGACGATGTTGTTGCTGTGCGCAGAGAAAATATGTTACTGTGCTTATTTTGGACGGTGTGGAATTTTTCCCATATGCTCCCACGCGCGTGCGTGTGAAGAATTAATTGAGAGTCGCGCTACCAATGTAGCGTTCGACTAGTACGGCAAGTCGTCAGTAGTGACTCCGGTGCGCAGGATATCTCGTCACCTATACGCCAATGTCCTCATGTGAGGAGCACCATAGAAATGTAGATTCTGTATTCCTTGGATACCGCGTCTCTTATCAGTCGCCATATTTCATTTTCCCCGTGTGACGAGGTATTAAGTCGTCTTTGTGTTTTTTTTTCTCTCTTATTGATAGGCGGGAGAAAGAGACTACGTTCTAGCAAATTGGTTGAAGTTTCAGTCCGTGATGCAAATAGCTACAGAAACCTTTTGGATGATGGCAACGATTCGCAAAGTTTCGAAAACCACGAAAAAGAAGGTAATAAGCTTATAATTTTTGAAAAGACGAACTGGGAAGGGGGTAGCTGATATAAGCATCAATATTTTAAAACACGCTTGTGTTTTTTTTTTTTTGAAAAAAGTTTCGTTTTTCGCAATTGATAGGCATGGAAAGACGTCAACGTCGGAGCAAATCGGTAGAAGTTCCAGTCCGTCGTGCAAGCAGCCGCAGCCACCTGTTGGACAACGACGACGATTCTCGTGTTGTTAGAAACCACGAAGATGGTAATTACTTTACGTATATTTTTCTAAAACGATATGTAGGGAGATTAATAGGGTAAGCGTCTCCTCACACGGGGTACAGAAGTTGATTTCGAGTAGCCTCAACTTGAAAGTCGGGCTGACTTGAACGAGACGCGTTTCCCGATCTTTCTGACACTCATACCTACAGTACATGGACATCACAATTTAAGGAATGTGTGAACGCCGATAAGCTGGCGATTACCCAGCGTAAAGTCAAGTTCATGTCGTAAATACCCATGATTTTGAGCGAGTGGTATATAAGATTACGAAGCTTCATTTCCATTAAGAGCAGCACAGACAATGTTGTTGCTGTGCTTATTTTGGACGGTGTGGAATTTTTCCCATATGCTCCCACGCGCGTGCGTGTGAAGAATTAATTGAGAGTCGCGCTACCAATGTAGCGTTCGGCTAGTACGGCAAGTCGTCAGTGACTCCGTTGCGCAGGATATCTCGTCAGCAACACGCCAATATCCTCATGTGAGGAGCACCATAGAAATGTAGATTCTGTATCCCTTGGATACCGCGTCTCTTATTAGTCGTCATATTTCATTTTCCATGGGCATAGCTGCCAAGTCCCCCGAATTTTTCGGGAATCTCCCGAATTTTAGCTTCATAGCTCGACCTCCCGAAAAGTTCTTAAATCTCCCGAATTTTTACGAAAATCACAAAAATCCCTAATTGCCCCTAAAAATTCCCTACTTCATTAAAAAAATCCCCGCTTATGAAAACGATCCCTAATGAATTTCTTGTGGGCCATGAAGCCTCTTTTTTTTTTCCCCTTTCGAAATGACGTCACACGTCGTAAATGGGGAAATTCCCTTTTTAAGGGAGTTTTAAGTTTTACAAACCCTCTGATGGTAACAAGAAAGTTGTTTGTCTTATCGTGCAGGGAAATGGCTTAGCAGCCAATAGTCCTGGATAATAATTGAAGATTCTAGTGACGCGCATATGGTCAAAATTTCTTTTGTTTAAGTTACGTACGTGCGATATGACAAAGCATGAAAGCAAAATGATAAGAAAAAACATATATAATCAATTTTAAACATATTTATTCCCCGATGAATTTCCTTTCATCAAACGTTCCAGAAGAGGGCCGACTTTTCCTTTTTGTACAAGTTGTGTTACGGACATAAACATCGGGCATGGAAAGACTACCATCATCACTTGTGAAATGAAAACATCAAGCAAGTGTCACAAAAAGTCAGTGTTCTTCAAAAATTGACGGTGTTTTCCTTCATCTTCCGATGATTTTGGGGTCATTCGCTCAGAATGTTTGTTCACAGCGTTTCTGATTGAACACAATATTTATTTTTACATCATTGAAGTTTTGGCCTCCAATTTCACTTGATTTTTGCGTAGGAATTTTATTCCCAAGGGTTTAACTTCCATGTGTGTAAAATCCCTATTTTAATTTGACTTCAGTAGGGATTTTAATCCCTACGCTTTAACTTTTATGTTTAGAAAATCCCTATTTTATTTGGAAAAATCCCTATTGTATTTATTAGGGAGTGGTTTTAGCATAAAATACGGGTTTGCACGAAAATCTCCCGAATTTTCATTTTCAAAAGTTGGCAGCTATGCATGGGTAACGATGTATTAAGTTGTCTTTGTGTTTTTTTTTTTCTCTTATTGATAGGCAGGAGAAAGAGTCTACGTTCTAGCAAATTGGTTGAAGATTCAGTCCGTGATGCAAATAGCTACAGAAACCTTTTGGATGATGGCAACGATTCGCGTGGTTTCGAAAACCACGAAAAAGAAGGTAATAAGCTTATCATTTTTGAAAAGACGAACTGGGAAGGGGGGCAGCTGATATAAGCATCAATATTTTAAAACACGCTTGTGTTTCTTTTTTAAAAAAAAGTTTGTTTTCTCTCAATCGATAGGCATGGAAAGACGTCAACGTCGGAGCAAATCGGTAGAAGTTCCAGTCCGTCGTGCAAGCAGCCGCAGCCACCTGTTGGACAACGACGACGATTCTCGTGTTGTTAGAAACCACGAAGATGGTAATTACTTTACGTATATTTTTCTAAAACAATATGTAGGGAGATTAATAGGGTAAGCGTCTCCTCACACGGGGTACAGAAGTTGATTTCGAGTAGCCTCAACTTGAAAGTCGGGTTGACTTGAAGGAGACGCGTTTCCCGTTCTTTCTGACACTCATACCTACAGTACATGGACATCACAATTTAAGGAATGTGTGAACGCCGATAAGCTGGCGATTACCCAGCGTAAATTCAAGTTCATGTCGTAAATACCCATGATTTTGAGCGAGTGGTATATAAGATTACGAAGCTTTATTTCCATTAAGAGCAGCACAGACAATGTTGTTGCTGTGCGCAGAGAAAAAAATGTTACTGTGCTTATTTTGGACGGTGTGGAATTTTTCCCATATGCTCCCACGCGCGTGCGTGTGAAGAATTAATTGAGAGTCGCGCTACCAATGTAGCGTTCGACTAGTACGGCAAGTCGTCAGTGACTCCGGTGCGCAGGATATCTCGTCACATATACGCCAATATCCTCATGTGAGCAGCACCATAGAAATGTAGATTCTGTATTCCTTGTATACCGCGTCTCTTATCAGTCGCCAGATTTCATTTTCCCCGTGTAACGAGGTATTAAGTCGTCTTTGTGTTTTTTTTCTCTCTTATTGATAGGCGGGAGAAAGAGACTACGTTCTAGCAAATTTGTTGAAGTTTCAGTCCGTGATGCAAATAGCTACAGAAACCTTTTAGTTGATGGCAACGATTCGCGTGGTTTCGAAAACCACGAAAAAGAAGGTAATAAGCTTATAATTTTTGAAAAGACGAACTGGGAAGGGGGGTAGCTGATATAAGCATCAATATTTTAAAACACGCTTGTGTTTTTTTTTTTTTGAAAAAAGTTTCGTTTTTCGCAATTGATAGGCATGGAAAGACGTCAACGTCGGAGCAAATCGGTAGAAGTTCCAGTCCGTCGTGCAAGCAGCCGCAGCCACCTGTTGGACAACGACGACGATTCTCGTGTTGTTAGAAACCACGAAGATGGTAATTACTTTACGTATATTTTTCTAAAACGATATGTAGGGAGATTAATAGGGTAAGCGTCTCCTCACACGGGGTACAGAAGTTGATTTCGAGTAGCCTCAACTTGAAAGTCGGGCTGACTTGAACGAGACGCGTTTCCCGATCTTTCTGACACTCATACCTACAGTACATGGACATCACAATTTAAGGAATGTGTGAACGCCGATAAGCTGGCGATTACCCAGCGTAAAGTCAAGTTCATGTCGTAAATACCCATGATTTTGAGCGAGTGGTATATAAGATTACGAAGCTTTATTTCCATTAAGAGCAGCACAGACCATGTTGTTGCTGTGCGCAGAGAAAATATGTTACTGTGCTTATTTTGGACGGTGTGGAATTTTTCCCATATGCTCCCACGCGCGTGCGTGTGAAGAATTAATTGAGAGTCGCGCTACCAATGTAGCGTTCGACTAGTACGGCAAGTCGTCAGTAGTGACTCCGGTGCGCAGGATATCTCGTCACCTATACGCCAATGTCCTCATGTGAGGAGCACCATAGAAATGTAGATTCTGTATTCCTTGGATACCGCGTCTCTTATCAGTCGCCATATTTCATTTTCCCCGTGTGACGAGGTATTAAGTCGTCTTTGTGTTTTTTTTTTCTCTCTTATTGATAGGCGGGAGAAAGAGACTACGTTCTAGCAAATTGGTTGAAGTTTCAGTCCGTGATGCAAATAGCTACAGAAACCTTTTGGATGATGGCAACGATTCGCAAAGTTTCGAAAACCACGAAAAAGAAGGTAATAAGCTTATAATTTTTGAAAAGACGAACTGGGAAGGGGGTAGCTGATATAAGCATCAATATTTTAAAACACGCTTGTGTTTTTTTTTTTTGCAATCGATAGGCATGCAAGGACGTCAACGTCGGAGCAAATCAGTAGAAGTTCCAGTCCGTCGTGCAAGCAGCCACAGTCACCTGTTGGACAACGACGACGATTCTCGTGTCGTTAGAAACCACGAAGATGGTAATTACTTTACGTATATTTTTCTAAAACGATATGTAGGGAGATTAATAGGGTAAGCGTCTCCTCACACGGGGTACAGAAGTTGATTTCGAGTAGCCTCAACTTGAAAGTCGGGTTGACTTGAAGGAGACGCGTTTCCCGTTCTTTCTGACACTCATACCTACAGTACATGGACATCACAATTTAAGGAATGTGTGAACGCCGATAAGCTGGCGATTACCCAGCGTAAAGTCAAGTTCATGTCGTAAATACCCATGATTTTGAGCGAGTGGTATATAAGATTACGAAGCTTCATTTCCATTAAGAGCAGCACAGACAATGTTGTTGCTGTGCTTATTTTGGACGGTGTGGAATTTTTCCCATATGCTCCCACGCGCGTGCGTGTGAAGAATTAATTGAGAGTCGCGCTACCAATGTAGCGTTCGGCTAGTACGGCAAGTCGTCAGTGACTCCGTTGCGCAGGATATCTCGTCAGCAACACGCCAATATCCTCATGTGAGGAGCACCATAGAAATGTAGATTCTGTATCCCTTGGATACCGCGTCTCTTATTAGTCGTCAGATTTCATTTTCCATGGGCATAGCTGCCAAGTCCCCCGAATTTTTCGGGAATCTCCCGAATTTTAGCTTCATAGCTCGACCTCCCGAAAAGTTCTTAAATCTCCCGAATTTTTACGAAAATCACAAAAATCCCTAATTGCCCCTAAAAATTCCCTACTTCATTAAAAAAATCCCCGCTTATGAAAACGATCCCTAATGAATTTCTTGTGGGCCATGAAGCCTCTTTTTTTTTTCCCCTTTCGAAATGACGTCACACGTCGTAAATGGGGAAATTCCCTTTTTAAGGGAGTTTTAAGTTTTACAAACCCTCTGATGGTAACAAGAAAGTTGTTTGTCTTATCGTGCAGGGAAATGGCTTAGCAGCCAATAGTCCTGGATAATAATTGAAGATTCTAGTGACGCGCATATGGTCAAAATTTCTTTTGTTTAAGTTACGTACGTGCGATATGACAAAGCATGAAAGCAAAATGATAAGAAAAAACATATATAATCAATTTTAAACATATTTATTCCCCGATGAATTTCCTTTCATCAAACGTTCCAGAAGAGGGCCGACTTTTCCTTTTTGTACAAGTTGTGTTACGGAAATAAACATCGGGCATGGAAAGACTACCATCATCACTTGTGAAATGAAAACATCAAGCAAGTGTCACAAAAAGTCAGTGTTCTTCAAAAATTGACGGTGTTTTCCTTCATCTTCCGATGATTTTGGGGTCATTCGCTCAGAATGTTTGTTCACAGCGTTTCTGATTGAACACAATATTTATTTTTACATCATTGAAGTTTTGGCCTCCAATTTCACTTGATTTTTGCGTAGGAATTTTATTCCCAAGGGTTTAACTTCCATGTGTGTAAAATCCCTATTTTAATTTGACTTCAGTAGGGATTTTAATCCCTACGCTTTAACTTTTATGTTTAGAAAATCCCTATTTTATTTGGAAAAATCCCTATTGTATTTATTAGGGAGTGGTTTTAGCATAAAATACGGGTTTGCACGAAAATCTCCCGAATTTTCATTTTCAAAAGTTGGCAGCTATGCATGGGTAACGATGTATTAAGTTGTCTTTGTGGTTTTTTTTTTCTCTTATTGATAGGCAGGAGAAAGAGTCTACGTTCTAGCAAATTGGTTGAAGATTCAGTCCGTGATGCAAATAGCTACAGAAACCTTTTGGATGATGGCAACGATTCGCGTGGTTTCGAAAACCACGAAAAAGAAGGTAATAAGCTTATCATTTTTGAAAAGACGAACTGGGAAGGGGGGCAGCTGATATAAGCATCAATATTTTAAAACACGCTTGTGTTTCTTTTTTAAAAAAAAGTTTGTTTTCTCTCAATCGATAGGCATGGAAAGACGTCAACGTCGGAGCAAATCGGTAGAAGTTCCAGTCCGTCGTGCAAGCAGCCGCAGCCACCTGTTGGACAACGACGACGATTCTCGTGTTGTTAGAAACCACGAAGATGGTAATTACTTAACGTATATTTTTCTAAAACAATATGTAGGGAGATTAATAGGGTAAGCGTCTCCTCACACGGGGTACAGAAGTTGATTTCGAGTAGCCTCAACTTGAAAGTCGGGTTGACTTGAACGAGACGCGTTTCCCGTTCTTTCTGACACTCATACCTACAGTACATGGACATCACAATTTAAGGAATGTGTGAACGCCGATAAGCTGGCGATTACCCAGCGTAAATTCAAGTTCATGTCGTAAATACCCATGATTTTGAGCGAGTGGTATATAAGATTACGAAGCTTTATTTCCATTAAGAGCAGCACAGACAATGTTGTTGCTGTGCGCAGAGAAAAAAATGTTACTGTGCTTATTTTGGACGGTGTGGAATTTTTCCCATATGCTCCCACGCGCGTGCGTGTGAAGAATTAATTGAGAGTCGCGCTACCAATGTAGCGTTCGACTAGTACGGCAAGTCGTCAGTGACTCCGGTGCGCAGGATATCTCGTCACATATACGCCAATATCCTCATGTGAGCAGCACCATAGAAATGTAGATTCTGTATTCCTTGTATACCGCGTCTCTTATCAGTCGCCAGATTTCATTTTCCCCGTGTAACGAGGTATTAAGTCGTCTTTGTGTTTTTTTTCTCTCTTATTGATAGGCGGGAGAAAGAGACTACGTTCTAGCAAATTTGTTGAAGTTTCAGTCCGTGATGCAAATAGCTACAGAAACCTTTTGGTTGATGGCAACGATTCGCGTGGTTTCGAATTCCACGAAAAAGAAGGTAATAAGCTTATAATTTTTGAAAAGACGAACTGGGAAGGGGGGTAGCTGATATAAGCATCAATATTTTAAAACACGCTTGTGTTTTTTTTTTTTGCAATCGATAGGCATGCAAGGACGTCAACGTCGGAGCAAATCAGTAGAAGTTCCAGTCCGTCGTGCAAGCAGCCACAGTCACCTGTTGGACAACGACGACGATTCTCGTGTCGTTAGAAACCACGAAGATGGTAATTACTTTACGTATATTTTTCTAAAACGATATGTAGGGAGATTAATAGGGTAAGCGTCTCCTCACACGGGGTACAGAAGTTGATTTCGAGTAGCCTCAACTTGAAAGTCGGGTTTACTTGAACGAGACGCGTTTCCCGTTCTTTCTGACACTCATACCTACAGTACATGGACATCACAATTTAAGGAATGTGTGAACGCCGATAAGCTGGCGATTACCCAGCGTAAAGTCAAGTTCATGTCGTAAATACCCATGATTTTGAGCGAGTGGTATATAAGATTACGAAGCTTTATTTCCATTAAGAGCAGCACAGACAATGTTGTTGCTGTGCGCAGAGAAAAAAATGTTACTGTGCTTATTTTGGACGGTGTGGAATTTTTCCCATATGCTCCCACGCGCGTGCGTGTGAAGAATTAATTGAGAGTCGCGCTACCAATGTAGCGTTCGACTAGTACGGCAAGTCGTCAGTGACTCCGGTGCGCAGGATATCTCGTCACCTATACGCCAATATCCTCATGTGAGCAGCACCATAGAAATGTAGATTCTGTATTCCTTGGATACCGCGTCTCTTATCAGTCGCCAGATTTCATTTTCCCCGTGTAACGAGGTATTAAGTCGTCTTTGTGTTTTTTTTCTCTCTTATTGATAGGCGGGAGAAAGAGACTACGTTCTAGCAAATTGGTTGAAGTTTCAGTCCGTGATGCAAATAGCTACAGAAACCTTTTGGTTGATGGCAACGATTCGCGTGGTTTCGAAAACCACGAAAAAGAAGGTAATAAGCTTATAATTTTTGAAAAGACGAACTGGGATGGGGGGTAGCTGATATAAGCATCAATATTTTAAAACACGCTTGTGTTTTTTTTTTTTGCAATCGATAGGCATGCAAGGACGTCAACGTCGGAGCAAATCAGTAGAAGTTCCAGTCCGTCGTGCAAGCAGCCACAGTCACCTGTTGGACAACGACGACGATTCTCGTGTCGTTAGAAACCACGAAGATGGTAATTACTTTACGTATATTTTTCTAAAACGATATGTAGGGAGATTAATAGGGTAAGCGTCTCCTCACACGGGGTACAGAAGTTGATTTCGAGTAGCCTCAACTTGAAAGTCGGGTTGACTTGAAGGAGACGCGTTTCCCGTTCTTTCTGACACTCATACCTACAGTACATGGACATCACAATTTAAGGAATGTGTGAACGCCGATAAGCTGGCGATTACCCAGCGTAAAGTCAAGTTCATGTCGTAAATACCCATGATTTTGAGCGAGTGGTATATAAGATTACGAAGCTTTATTTCCATTAAGAGCAGCACAGACCATGTTGTTGCTGTGCGCAGAGAAAATATGTTACTGTGCTTATTTTGGACGGTGTGGAATTTTTCCCATATGCTACCACGCGCGTGCGTGTGAAGAATTAATTGAGAGTCGCGCTACCAATGTAGCGTTCGACTAGTACGGCAAGTCGTCAGTAGTGACTCCGGTGCGCAGGATATCTCGTCACCTATACGCCAATATCCTCATGTGAGGAGCACCATAGAAATGTAGATTCTGTATTCCTTGGATACCGCGTCTCTTATCAGTCGCCAGATTTCATTTTCCCCGTGTGACGAGGTATTAAGTCGTCTTTGTGTTTTTTTTCTCTCTTATTGATAGGCGGGAGAAAGAGACTACGTTCTAGCAAATTGGTTGAAGTTTCAGTCCGTGATGCAAATAGCTACAGAAACCTTTTGGATGATGGCAACGATTCGCGTGGTTTCGAAAACCACGAAAAAGAAGGTAATAAGCTTATAATTTTTGAAAAGACGAACTGGGAAGGGGGGTAGCTGATAAAAGCATCAATATTTTAAAACACGCTTGTGTTTCTTTTTAAAAAAAAGTTTGTTTTCTCTCAATCGATAGGCATGGAAAGACGTCAACGTCGGAGCAAATCGGTAGAAGTTCCAGTCCGTCGTGCAAGCAGCCGCAGCCACCTGTTGGACAACGACGACGATTCTCGTGTCGTTAGAAACCACGAAGATGGTAATTACTTTACGTATATTTTTCTAAAACGATATGTAGGGAGATTAATAGGGTAAGCGTCTCCTCACACGGGGTACAGAAGTTGATTTCGAGTAGCCTCAACTTGAAAGTCGGGTTGACTTGTACGAGACGCGTTGCCCGTTCTTTCTGACACACATACCTATAGTACATGGACATCACAATTTAAGGAATGTGTGAACGCTGATGGGCTGGCGATTACCCAGCGTAAAGTCAAGTTCATGTCTTAAATACCCATGATTTTGAGCGAGTGGTATATAAGATTAAGAAGTTTTATTTCTCTATAATAGCAGCTCAGACCATGTTGTTGCTGTACGCAGAGAAAAAAAAATACTACTGTGTTTATTTTGGAGGGTGAGGAATTTTCCCCATATCCTCCCACACGCGCGTGCTTGTGAAGAATTAATTCAGAATCACGCTACCAATGTAGCGTTCGACTAGTACGGCAAGTCGTCAGTGACTCCGGTGCGCAGGATATCTCGTCAGCAATACGCCAATATCCTCATGTGAGCAGCACCATAGAAATGTAGATTCTGTATTCCTTGTATACCGCGTCTCTTATCAGTCGCCAGATTTCATTTTCCCCGTGTAACGAGGTATTAAGTCGTCTTTGTGTTTTTTTTCTCTCTTATTGATAGGCGGGAGAAAGAGACTACGTTCTAGCAAATTGGTTGAAGTTTCAGTCCGTGATGCAAATAGCTACAGAAACCTTTTGGATGATGGCAACGATTCGCGTGGTTTCGAAAACCACGAAAAAGAAGGTAAGAATTACCTTCAAGAATTAAGAAGTTTTATTTCTCTATAATAAGAGCAGCACAGACCATGTTGTTACTGTGTTTACTGGTTGTTTATCTTGGAGGGTGTGGAATTTTCCCCATATCCTCCCACACGCACGCGCGTGTGAAGAATTAATTCAGAGTCGCGCTACCAATGTAGCGTTCGACTAATACGGCAAGTCGTCAGTGACTCCGGTGTGCAGGATATCTCGTCAGCAATACGCATGTGAGGAGCACCATAGAAATGTAGATGATGTATCCCTTGGATACCGAGTCTCTTATCAGTCGTCAGATTTCAATACCAATATCCTCATGTGAGGAGCACCATAGATATCTAGGTGCTGTATCCCTTGGATACCGCTTCTCTTATTAGTCGTCAGATCTCATTTTCCCCCGGGTAACGAGGTATTAAGTCGTCTTTGTGTGTTTTGTTTTCCTTATCGATAGGCAGGAAAAAGAGTCTACGTTCTAGCAAAGTGGTTGAAGTTTCAGTCCCTTATGCAAATAGCTACAGAAACCTTTCTGATGATGGCGACGATTCGCTTGGCGTCGGAAACTGCGTAAAAGACGGTAATTATCCTTCTACACCTATAATTTTTGAAAACGACAAACAGGGTGGCTGATAGGGGGAAAGACATCTGCATTTCTTTTCTTCCAAGAAGTTTCATTTTTCTTTCCAATCGATAGGCAGAAAAAAGCGTGGACGTCAGAGAAAATTGGTAGAAGTTCCAACTGTTCCAATCCGTGATTCAAGCACCTGCAGGAACCCGTTGGACAATGGCGACGATTCTCGTGGTGTTGGAAACATCGAAGAAGATGGTAATTACCTTACCTATAATTTCGTAAAACGATGTACGGGGGTGACTGATAGGTCAAATTAAGACATAGCTTAGTGTCTTTTTCCAAGCAGTTTCATTTTCTCTCCGATCGATAGGCAGAAGAAAGCGTCAACGTCGAAGCAAATCGGCAAAGGTTCCATTAGTTCCAGTCCGTGATGCAAGTAGCTGCAGAAATCCGTTGGATGATGACGATGACTCTCGTGCTGTTGGAAATTCCGAAGAAGACGGTAATTATTTTACCCTGATTTTTGAAAGCTGAAAACAGGGTGGCTAATAGGGGAGAGACATGTATTTGCGTTACTTTTCTTCTAAGCAGTTTTGTTTTTCTTTCCATTCGATAGGAATAAAAAAGCGTCAACGTCAGATCAAATCGGTAGAAGTTTCAATCCGCGATGCAAGTAGCTGCAGAAATCTGTTGGATGGTGTCGACGATTCTCGTAGTGTTGGAAACGTCGAAGAAGATGGTAATTACCTTAAGTATAATTTTCTAAAACGATATGTAGGGAGACTAATAGGGTAAGCGCCTCCTCACACGGGGTACAGAAGTTGATCTCGATTAGTCTCAACTTGAAAGTGGGGTTTACGCGTTGCCCGTTCTTTCTGACACTCATACCTACATTACAAAGACATCACAATTTGAGGAATATGTAAACTCCGATAGCGGTTGACTACCCAGCGGGAAGTCCAGTTCATGTTGAAAATACCCATTATTTTAAGCGAGTGGTATATAAGATTAAGAAGCTTTATTTTATTTCTATAAGAGCAGCAGACCTTGTTGTTACCGTACGCAGGAAAAAGTGTTGCTTTGTTTATCTTTGAGGGTGTGGAATTTTCCCCATATTCTCCCGCACGCACGTGCGTGTGCATGACCCTATATTCAGATTACACGCATTCCAGTCAAGTGGGAGATTATCGGAGGGTTGAGTCAAGGAAAATTTCTTTGGAAAATACTAGTTAAATCCAACGCGTAGCCACCCATCGTATAGTCTCGACCGAGGAAAATTTGAAGAATTAATTCAGAGTCGTGCTACCAATGTAGCGTTCGACTAGTACTTCAAGTCGTCAGTGACTGCGGTACGTTGGATATACCGTCACCAGGACGCCAACATCCTCATGTGAGGAGCACCATAGCAATATAGATGCTGGAGCACTTAGATACCGCTTCTCTTATCAGTCGTGAGATTTCATTTTCCCCCGGGTAACGAGGTATTAAGTCGTCTTTGTGTGCTTTTTTTTTTCCTTATCGATAGGCAGGAAAAAGAGTCTACGTTCTAGCAAATTGGTTGAAGTTTCAGTCCCTTATGCAAATAGCTACAGAAACCTTTCTGATGATGGCGACGATTCGCTTGGCGTCGGAAACTGCGTAAAAGACGGTAATTATCCTTCTACACCTATAATTTTTGAAAACGACAAACAGGGTGGCTGATAGGGGGAAAGACATCTGCATTTCTTTTCTTCCAAGAAGTTTCATTTTTCTTTCCAATCGATAGGCAGAAAAAAGCGTGGACGTCAGAGAAAATTGGTAGAAGTTCCAACTGTTCCAATCCGTGATTCAAGCACCTGCAGGAACCCGTTGGACAATGGCGACGATTCTCGTGGTGTTGGAAACATCGAAGAAGATGGTAATTACCTTACCTATAATTTCGTAAAACGATGTACGGGGGTGACTGATAGGTCAAATTAAGACATAGCTTAGTGTCTTTTTCCAAGCAGTTTCATTTTCTCTCCGATCGATAGGCAGAAGAAAGCGTCAACGTCGAAGTAAATCGGCAAAGGTTCCATTAGTTCCAGTCCGTGATGCAAGTAGCTGCAGAAATCCGTTGGATGATGACGATGACTCTCGTGCTGTTGGAAATTCCGAAGAAGACGGTAATTATTTTACCCTGATTTTTGAAAGCTGAAAACAGGGTGGCTAATAGGGGAGAGACATGTATTTGCGTTACTTTTCTTCTAAGCAGTTTTGTTTTTCTTTCCATTCGATAGGAATAAAAAAGCGTCAACGTCAGATCAAATCGGTAGAAGTTTCAATCCGCGATGCAAGTAGCTGCAGAAATCTGTTGGATGGTGTCGACGATTCTCGTAGTGTTGGAAACGTCGAAGAAGATGGTAATTATTTTACCTATAATTTTTTAAAACGATGTGTGGGTAGACTGATAGGATACGACATATGTTCCCAATTTTTTTTTTTTTTTTTTAAATGAAACTTCTTCCGGGACGTAGTAATGAAATTTTGGGAGGGAAAGGTAAGCCATCACAGAAAGTGAAACACTTTTGTGGGGGATAGAAAAACGATCACAGAAAGTGAAACGCTTTCTTTTTCCCCTAAACCGGTTCCGTAGAAAAAGTGTAAAGTGTGTGATAATGTTGGGTGATAATCATTGGTAGTAGTGGAGGAAATGTTAATAGACTCCTCCGTGCTTAGGCTGAAAGAAAATTTTGAAAAGTTCGGGAGAGGGGCGTGTATATATGTACAGTAATAGAGTTACGCTACCCGAAGTTACGTGAACTTGGAGGTTCGCGATTTTTTATGAAAAATTCCCATTTTTCAAATTCAAGTTCGCAGGATAATCGGCATTTATTATAAATTCAAAATTGATGAGAAATGATAGCAAAAATTAAGGAATCAAAAATGATGCAGTCAACAAAACCAAAAAATTAATGAGAGTTCAGTTTCAGAATCGATGAAAGTTCAGAATTTATGAAAGACATAATAACATAATTACTGAAAGTTTTGGAGCCCCCTGATTAGTTCAGGAATCCCAACAGTGGTGTCAGAGGCTCAGAGCAGGGGTTTGTAGTGATCCTAGTTAATTTGGTATAGATGAGTGATAATACTTTAATGAAAATGGAAATTAATTTAGGAAGTAACTCTCTCCAGAACTCATTGAAAGTGATAATTCGACGTTTATTATAGATTCAAAATTGATGAAAAATTATAGCAAAAGTTAGGGAATGAAATAATGCAATTAACAAAAACAAACTTGCATCATTTTGCAACTTTTTTGAAAGTTCATGAGAGTTCGAAGGACATTAAACGTCCGTTTAACCTGTAAATGATGCGATATTAGGAATCAAACAAAAGTTTCTATACTTCATTTCGGTTAGTACAAAGACAATTGTTTAGAAAATATTTGTTGGCATAAAGAAATGTCCTCTCCACTTGTCAAAACAAGATTCATTGAAAGACTGGTTATTTGTGGAGATAAAGATTACAAGGAAGAAAATTCATCATCAGTCTTTCAATGAATCTTGTATTGACAAGTGGAGAGGACATTTCTATATGCATATGGCCATCTGGTTGGTCTATGTCATTCACGAGCTATTAGTTAATTGTTGACGCCGTCCATGTACGGTGCCTTCCAACACATATATACGCTCCAAGGTTGAAATATTCTATCTGCTTCCATAGCTTAGATGGTAGAGCACTCGTCCGGCAAGCGAGAGACCGATGTCCGTATCCCCGTGGGGGCAGTGATGAATTTTCTTCCTTGTAATCTTCATCTCCACAAATAACCAGTCTTTCAATGAATCTTGTAATATTTGTTGGATTTAATATTTAACCTAGAAGTTTCACTTCTATCGCGCGAGATTCTCATGCAGTTCTTTCTCTTCCAAGAAGTTTCGTTTTTTTTCTTTCTAATTGAAAGGCAGAAGAAAGCGTCAACGTCGGAGCAAATCGGTAGAAGTTCTAGTCCGTGATGCAAATAGCTACAGAAACCTGTTGGATGATGGCGACGATTTACGTGGTGTCCGAAACCACGAAAAAGAAGGTAATAAGCTTACTAATAATTTTTGAAAAATGACGAACAGGTTGGCTGATAGAGAAAGACATCAATGTTTTCTTTTCTTCCAAGAAGTTTCGTTTTTCTTCTCAATCGATAGGCATGAAAAGACGTCGACGTAGGAGCAAATCGTTAGAAGTTTCAGTCCGTGATGCAAGCAGCTGCAGCCACCTGTTGGACAACGACAACGATTCTTGTGGTGTCGGAAATCGCGATAAAGATGGTAATTAGCGTACCTATAACTTCCGATAACCTATTGGACAACCATGCCTATCCTTAGCTGTAATTTTGCGGGAACGATGTTCAGGGTGTTCCAGAGTTCCATATCGCCAAAATGAAAGCTGAACACGTCAAGATAAAATTTTTTCAATGGAACCTAGGTTTGCACGTGAATTTTGTATTCAGATCGTGTTAACATGGAATTAAAGCCACTGACGCCAAAAAATAAGGAGAAGAAAGCTCTGAAGTAACACTTGATGCGAGGGGGAAAAATATTTTTTCAACTGAAAAAAGGAAGAAATTCCTCTCTGGCTTCTCATGATGAGATCAAGGTTGCTATATTTTAGCAACTTCTGAAGTTGGGAAGAGCACGTATCCCCCCTTAATAAGTGGTTGCGAACCATGGTTCTATTGGAATAATTGTTCGTATTGACATGCACTGTCACTTCCTCTCATTTTGATGGTCTAGAGTTCTGGGTGATCCTGTGTATGAGTCAGAGTAAAGAGCAAAAAAATGAGTGTATTAAATTTATTATTTTAATTTGGCAGACATGAAGGATCACAAGAAACCCTTCGAATTCTGTCTCGAAGGAATTCAATCCGTCGGCGAAATGAGATCACGTACGATTAAGAAGGATGTCGATACAGGTAAGCTTGTAAATATCAAGCGTTTGGGGGAAAAAAAGTTTTTTTTTTATCATGGAATTATAAGATTGTTTATTAAATAAGTTAAATTTATGTTTCTTTTATCCCAAAAATTTTGCTTTAGATAGCGTAACCAGATTCCACTGAGACGAAACAGGGACGTGTGATTGATTCTTACCAAATACGGTATCGTCAGTTGATAGCAGGGCTTTTAAGAAACGAACAAAAATATACTGAACGGATATTTCAAACGGGTCGGGGGTGTACAGTTTTTTCGGTAGAAGGATATATATTATTCTGTTGCCGAGGATTAATTTTTTCTTTTTTTTTTTCGTTTGGTATAAAAGCTGATCTACTACTTTGAGGGGCATATAAAAGCTTAATTTTGTTTTTTTCGAGTGTAATACTCGTCTTATTCGAAAAACGTTTACTTTTCAAGGATCCGACATGCTAAATTAATTTCTGTCTTCAAGGACTTGCTTTTTGTGGGTCGTTCAAACACTTAAGCCGGGTTTTCCTAGGAGTAAAACTTTTGCGCCGTGTTCAGCGTGAAAATGCTGATTGGTTGAAAACCTGAAATTTAGGTTTTTTAACCAATCAGCGTTTTCACGCTGCAAATAACGTGCTCCTAGGAAAACCCGGCCTGAAACTGAATTTATTTATTTGGGGAACCGTATAAATACGTACTTAATTACTTTTTTCGGAGTTGCATAAAAATTTAATTATTGTATTTCGAGGATGAACATGATAAATTAATTTTAGGCAGAGGTTCATAATCTTTTTAATACATGAAGTTCCTTTCTCTAACCAGATATGCGGTATATGTTCCGCTGTCAGGCTGGAAATTGTTATATATACAGGGTGACCATGTGACCCATACTTCTAATGGCATTCCGATGATTTGTGGCTGTCCTGGCAGGAAAAAAAAATCCATGTCTGGGCTGACTACATTTCCCTTGGAAAAGTACAGAAAATAGAATTCCCAAACACAAGTAATTACCAATTGTCACAAAAAATGATGCCTAATTTGAAAAAAGCTGCTTCTGTAATTATTGATGAAATCATTTTTAAATCGCCAATGGCAGGAAATTAACTACATCGCAACAATAAAGAAAAACCTTTCAGCATGCTAAATAATGTGCGATGAATATTCGTATTCAGTCATAATTATCATAATACCTTTATGAGTTGGGTTTTAATCCTTGATTTCAGCAAAGAATAAAAATTCAAATAGGTTTTGTTGTTGAAAATACGAGAAAAACGGGATATTTTTACAATAAGACGTCAGTACGGAGAAATACGAGAATGTCCTATGAAATACGGGTATTTGTTTCACATATTTATCAAAAATTTAAGCCCCCCCCCCCTCAAAGTAGCCTATCGTTCAAGTTCGGTCCTGTTTACCGTATATGCTAAGTTTGGCGGAGATTAATCTGTATAGACAACACACAGAGACATGCGGAGAAACAATTTTATATTTATGACTCGTCCTGGGGTCAAGCTTAAGCACCCCTGAACCCTCTGGAATAAAAGAGCTCTCCACTTGAATTGAACAACCGGGGCACTCGTACAGATGTTTCCTAGAGCTGAAAAACATTTTCCGGCAAAAAATTGATCTTGCCATACTGTTCGAGAATCGCTGAATTATTGTAATATCGCAGGATTCCTACAGTCCAAAAAGTCATTTTCAATGACTTTTTGGGCTGTAGTCAGGGAAATTTCTAAACATTGGAATATTTCTCTAGAAATTCGATAAAAATAAAACATTTCATATGAGATACACATGAAACAATTTTAATTCCACTATATATTCGTTTTCTTCACTAGTTAGGCCAGATTTTTCATTGTAGTTAATGTCATCTTTTACTTTCCTTTTTTTTTTAACTCGCCGGGTCAGCAAAATAATTCTCCAGAGCAGTCTAAAACTATTGATCTGCCATTAGCTATTGAGCAGATGTTTGTGAATTCGTGTTTTCTGAATTTTATGAAACCTATCTCATTTGCGAGCTATTCTTTCCATTAATGTTTGATTTTGCATTTGTCTCACAGGGTTCTTAGTATTTGTGATTGGGCCTCAGTTTTATTTATAATTTTTCTTTCTTCGTCCAATCGACTAAAATTTTTACCATTTTAGAATACTGTATTTTGAAATTTTTCTACATTCTGAAAAATCGCGCTGTCTCTCAATCTAATCTTACTCACCTAATCATCGAATAAAAATATACTTTGCAGTTCTATGCATATCTGAATTTAACTCATCCTATTGTGTTAGTTTCTAATTTATAGTAGCTATAGTATAGCTACGAGAATGAATATAAAATCAAGCTTGCAGTAGAAAAAAACTTGAAGCTCCACTTATATCCGAATGAAGTTATGAATCAGATAGGACCCTAAGATGCAGAGAAGCAAGGTTGAAGTTGGCCATTTCAATCAGTTCTTACGAGTCCAGATATTTAAGAATTGGTCGGAATCTGTAACTCGTATTTCCCAGCATAGGGGCTAATGCAGTAATCAAGCAATTTTCATCTCAAAATTAAACAGTTTAATGTTTACGAGTACCATCATTTGTTGTCCTAATCAAATGAAAATCTTGATAAAAAATTTTTTTTTTAGTATTATTGTATAACATGCAACTTTTGAGTGGTATCATAGTGTATCAGTTTGATGTTTTAGAAAATATTCGGTTATTTGATGTTGTAGGAACCCTGTATTGTGTTTTCTAACAGTTCTGATCCTCTCAATATCCTACTGCTTCTATTTTTTTTAAACAGCTGCCATTTTGATTTTAAACTTTTACTTCACTCAGGAATGCCTGTGAAAATTGTGAATGTCGAAGAAACGAGCCGTCGCGAAGAAAGTGAGTTCGATACCGATGAGCAAGAGCAGTTTGATCAACCAATGGTCATAGAAGATGATGATGATCAATCAGTGGTCAAAGAAGATGATGATGATCAATCAGTGGTCAAAGAAGATGATGATGATCAATCAGTGGTCAAAGAAGATGATGATGATCAATCAGTGGTCAAAGAAGATGATCAATCAGTGGTCAAAGAAGATTATCAATCAGTGGTCAAAGAAGATTATCAATCAGTGGTCAAAGAAGATTATCAATCAGTGGTCAAAGAAGATTATCAATCAGTGGTCAAAGATGATCAATCAGTGGTCAAAGATGATCAGCCAGTGGTCAAAGATGATCAGCCAGTGGTCAAAGAAGATGATGATCAGCCAGCCACCATAGAAGATGATGATCAGCCAGCCACCATAGAAGATGATGATCAGCCAGCGACCATAGAAGATGATGATCAGCCAGCGACCATAGAAGATGAGGGTGATCAACCAATGGTCGAAGGTGATGATACTTATGCCGGTGATAAGAATGGAGATCGCACTGACGTGTACCTGGGTCAGTAAATACGCTAATTTTAGGTTATTAAGGTTTAAAGCATACATGCTCAACCCATGGCCCGCGAGCCGAACGTAGTCCTCGGAGTCGTCTGATGTGGCACGTGACCTCAATACTATATATATGCAGAGTTGCCAACTGCTACGAATTGAATATACTGCTGCTTCTGTAGTTTCTACGGATGGCCGCAATGAACTACGGAGCTACGGGAGACACTCAATGCTACGGAAATCGGTTCAAAAAATTCGGGTCTTTGAGTTTCTTGTGCTGTTTTACTTATTTTTATTATTATTTTTATAAAATTGCATCGATCTTTACTGTAACGATGAATTCGTATACGCATGTGAGAGAGTTCGAGAGAAGACAAACTCGGGGCCGATCTGTTTTGTCTATGCGCGGAAGGCAATCTCTAAAGCCGCGTAAAAACTTTTTTCCGTCAAAACCGCCCCGCGCTGTCGGCTAAAAACAGGTTTTTGAATGGTTCAGCGCGGTGGGTCCGGATCCGGCTTCATTTGCGTAGTGCATGGTCGAGTTCGCAATACGACTCACGACAGCGCTTTACATCGAGCGTGATTGGCTGACTGCTTCTGGAGGAGTCAAATGCTTCGTGCGCCGCGCGTTTCACCGATCTTCTCTTCATTTTTGTTGTATTTTCTTTCCCTTCCCTTCAAACCGGAACATGCAGACGACAGAATAGCTGATGCCAGGGCCATATAATTATGCCGTCCTGAGCTGATGCGCCACGCTAGGGAAACACAAACGTGTAGCGTGATTATGTAACACGTTTCTGCCGATGTGAACTGATCTAGTTCGGTTTACGCGGCGCAAAAAGCATACTCCTAGGAAAACCCGGCTTTGAAAATTTGGTCAGCGTAAACTTGACCAAACGTTGAGGTGATCCCAAGAATTTCCTCACTCCTCTGCCCTTTCCCAAATTCAGGCGTATCTGGTTTGAACCAAGGAGGTAATATGGAGCCATGTTACCTCTATGACCGGGGTCTTGTGACCCCGCCGATAATTTTTAGGAAATAACAGAAAAACTTTAAAAGACAGCTAAATAAATAAATCGATGAAGAAAAAAATTTCAGAATTAGCGAGAGAAATAATTTCAGAACTATTCAAATCAGTTTTAGAATCAGTAAAAAAAAAATGTATCAAAATGAATTTCAGAATTGGTAAAATAAATGATTTCAGAACAAGTAAAAATTTTCAGTTATTTGGGGGGGGCTGTGTTTGATCTGAGCTGTTAAGAACAACACTACTCATTAATTACATTAGGTTCTTTGAATGTTGTATTCTTTCGTTCTGTTTAATTTCGTTCGGGTTCAATTATGAATACCGCCATTTGACTTGGGTGTGGTGACTCGCGGGCTTCATAGGAAGTTCGCGCATTTGGCCCTCAATGTCAGAAAGATTTGAAGACCCCCCCTCACCCTCCGTGCTCTGTAGTTCGTACATGCTTAGTTTTTAAGTGAAAAGTAATGAATTTATCTGGTTTTTTTCACGTATTGTGTCCGTTTTTAATATTAGAACGAGACGGGGCTGAAGAAGATGCAAGAAAAATCGAATCGAAGAACTCGGCGATTAAACCACAGGAAGATACAATGTGCAAAGCGAATACTGGTGAGTGAATTTCTCAACACACTTTTACATCTTCAGCCTGTTATTTTCGAGCACCGTGGGTGCTCGATGCTTGTTAATCCTAACTCTGTGCTCACCTCGGGATGAGGGAACATCGTCACCCTAATTAATCCCATTCAGTGGTGGGTTTTTGTTTAACTTTACTGGAAAGCCCAGAAAAGTTTCTGGACATACCGCTGAGTCGGATGAGGCGGAATTATTGTTTTGACTCCCTTTGGCTGCACAAATTTCGCCGCCCTTTCTCCATCCTGGTAAAATTTTCTTGATCACCTATTCCTCGAATTTGCCACCCTTCCGAACTTGCGGCCCTGGGATAACGCTAGCTTGCCCCACCACACTCAGGGCCGCAACTAGCGGGGAGAAGGCGGATCTGGTGCCCTGGGCTCTGGACCAGAAGAGGCACAAATTTCACCCTTTAACTTCTCCTTCAACATTACAATGGGGCGCCAAAATGCTTGCTCGTCCCGGCTTAGGAAATGTAATGTAGAAGAAGCAGTTGAAGGGTGACTTCGGCGATCTCTCTGGTCCAGGATCCCGAGCACCAGACCCGCCTGCTCCTTTCAGTTAAGGCTCTAAATATGCCAGTGTATCGGTGGTAGTATTCCGATGCTGCTGAGTGTGAACGGTGTTCGCGCCTCGAAAAATGGTGAAGACCACCAAAGTCTACATAAGTGATCATTTTCCCCATATGTATTTATTCATTTTTTTTAATTGTAATTTTCTTTTTTTATTATTTTGTCAGCTGCACCAAAAAAATCGATGGATGAAGACATTTCAGGTGAGCGTTTTTTTTTTACTCAATACCGTATTCATTGTTAAGCTTAACCCAGGGCCATCCATCTTAACGCATGGGCTCACCAGGGCACGGCGGGGGAACTCAAGTGCATTAAGGGCTTCGTAATATAGTAAACTTCGATTAACCGTCGCCGTCCGGACCAGGGCTGTGACGAATAACCGTGTAGACGGATAACAGAAATCTCTTTATAAATATGTACAGTAACGTGATTTCACTGCGGCCTTGGTACGAAAATTAAAATAAAATTATTTAAAAGTGAATAATACATACATATTGTATTTAATTTTACAAAACGATCAATATAAACTTCAATATAAAGTCAGCCCAGGCAGTGGCGACATTAAAAGTAGTGTCCTTTATGTTGTATCTCTTCCAAAATTCTTTGACAGTCATCTGATCATCATCAGATTAAAGTACCCTTCGAAAAAGCTTTTCTGTAACGTCGCTTCATATTTTCAATTATGCCCTGGTCCATAGGCTGGATAAGTGGAGTTGTATTCGGTGGGAGAAAGAGGCATGTTATTTTGCCATCACCAAACTAACTTTTGAGTTCACAGGGGAGGCATTGTCCATTAACAGCAGTGCTTCCTGCGGCAATAAATTTTCGGCCATATAAGCTTTAACTTGAGACACGAAAACACTGTGGAGCCATTCTGAAAAGATTGTTTGGTACATCCAAGAACTTGTTTTTTGGTTATAATAGTTTACAGGCAATGCGTTCATACTTAAACTTTTGGAAGCACGTGGTTTTCTTGATTTACCAATTACAAGCAGGAGTAATCTATGATTGCCGGTGGCATTTGCACAGACCATGACAGTGACCCGATATTTTCGGACCTTAAAACCTGGTGCTTTTTTTTTCCTTATTTTTTTTAGACCATGACGGATAACAGAAGCTGACGGTTACACGAGTAATGAGGTTTTTCACCACGATTTTTGAACACAATATAATTCAAAGGTGCTCTCACCAGACTCGGGACTATGGACGTTGTTTTCGGGAATCCGATTCTCGGGGTTCGGAGTCGCCCCTCCCAAAATCAAAACTTTTGGGAGGGAGAAGAATCGGTATCTAAAAATTCTTATGTTGTCATAGAATTCTGTACAAGTCCCGTTGTAACGAATACTGTTATAGGGAAAATCTCCTTTTAACGAACACTTTCTAATTCCCCCAGATAAGTTTTCATAGGAACAATGCAAAAACCTGGAATTACTTTATAACGAAATTTTTTTATAACGAAGTGATTTCGCCGGTATCTTGGAGTTCGTTATAACAGGATTCGACTGTACTACAGTCTACCCTCGTTATAACGACACACCACCCCATCATTCCGTCGGAAACGGACGTGACATCGAGTAGTCGGTATATCGATAGGAAAACGGCATAGTCGATATACGGAAATATTCGGGACTTTTCCTAATCTATCGCAATGAAACAGTCATTGTAACGTGGGGTTGTTATAACGAGCGTCGAGGGTATAATGCTGAAGAATAAGAAAAAATATAAAAACCCAAGGAAATGCAAATTAAACATATTAAAGTAATGAATTTCTAATGAATGAAATAAATAATTGCAGAATTTATTGAAATTCAGAATTAATGAAAAATATTTCCAGAAGGAATGAAAGAAAAGTTCCAGTGATTAATGATAAATCAAAGTGAATGAAAGAAATATTTTTTAGAATTAATGAAAGAAATATTTTTCAGAATTAATGAAAGAAATATTTTTTAGAATTAATGAAAGAAATATTTTTTAGAATTAATGAATAAAATATTTCAGAATTAATGAAAGGTATAATTTTAGAAGTAATGCAAATTCAGAATTAATGAAAGGTACATGTTGGGATAAATCGAGAAGCTATCCATACTTAGAATAAGACAACCATAAGTATTCTTTATGGACATTGTATAGTATTTTATCATGTGTATATATTGATTATAATTTTTGTTAATTGCATTTTTAATTGGGTTGCTATATTTTTGAAATATATGACATCCATATTTTTATGGGCATCTTTTTCTCAGCCACCTCGTTGGGCATTTTGCCTGTTGTGGCGTTGTATTTGTATTTGTATAATTTTAGAAGTAATGCAAATTCAGAATTAATGAGAGGAATAATTTCATAAGTAATGCAAATTCAGAATTAATGAGAGGAATAATTTCATAAGTAATGCAAATTCAGAATTAATGAAAGGAATAATTTCAGAAGTAATGCAAATTCAGAATTGATGAGAGGAATAATTTCAGACATTCATTGGTGAAGGCTTTCTTTACCCCACGACCACCTAGATAACTAGGGCTAATTTAGGAGGTCGTGTTTACCCTGAGCCGACTCTGATATAATTATCGAATGAAGTATATACGTTATTAAAAGTAGTTCCAGGTACATGATGCAGACCTGCCAACTCTCACGATTTAGGCGGGAGACCGGATTTTTCATCCTTCCTCCCGCTCTCCGGATTTGTTAAAATTTCTCCGGATTTTGGCAGAAAATTAGCTTTCACGTTGCCGTAGCGTCAATGATTACCGCCGTCGTTAGGGAAAACACCCATAGAGGACAGCCGTGGTCATTTCCATCGAGCAGCCTTAAAAAAAGTCTCTGTGACCGCATTTAAGCAACTGGCAAAGACGCGACTTCGTTTTCGTAGCGTTTATCGGCAATCATTTATCGGGGGGGGGGGGAGCCCTTGGTTGCCGAAATTACTGTATAATCGTTATTGTATTCCATTAACAGCCTTTTTCGTCGGCAACGTTGTAATTTGAGGTTTTTTTTTTTGGTTTCTTCAGATTAATATTCAAAAGAAAATATAAAACTTTAAGCTGTGTGAGAGCTGGGAGGAGGGAGGGTGTCCCCCCTCGGGAGAATCTCCGGATTTCTGGATTTCAAAAGTTAGCACGTCTGTGATTGGTAATTATTTTCCAGTGACGTCACCTGCCGCAATCAATTTCGCTCTGCCTCGTGAATGGGAATCACGGATCAAGAGATCGCGGATGTTTTTTCCTCATTAGAGAGCCGTCCTAATTCCAACATCGAATTTGTTTGTTATACAACATGTCGCCGGTTGCAAATTTGTGCACATGGCTGAATGTTTATTGTTTTTCCCCCGCTCTTCATGTTGGCGCGAGGTATTCACGCACAATTTCGTGGCGATAATGTTTCGACGGACCAGCGTGATCTGATTTGTTTATGAAAGATTGCAATTGACCTAGGTTTGTAGTCTTTCAACATTCCACCCCCCTTCCGAATTATGAAGAATAACAACAAAATTACATTCTACTTGTAATTAGAAATAATCGATGAGTATATTTTTATAATGTACGAGTGGAAATTTTATAGTTTACCCGATTTCGATGCAAGACTTCCTTTTTCAGACTGACAGTGATGATTGCAATGAGTGAAGTTATTTTTTTCCCAATGAAAAAAGAGGCTTAATTTACTCTGTTAATGAAAGGGTTTATTTGTAATCTTATTGGGAATTCATGAAATCATTTTTTTATTTAAACAAACCTTACCTCTATTTTTGAAATGCATTTGGGCTAGTTTTTGCGAGGTTATAAAAGTATGCACCGAGAGTTAACTCATATAATTGCTGGACAGGATTGTCTTAACAGCAACATGGAGTCCCCCGGATGAGAGAGAGAGGTGATGTTTTAGGTTCTCTCTGCTTAGCTTCAGAGCGAAGCATCTAGATCTCACTAGTTCAACTTGATTGGTTTGTGGTGTGCACACTGCAGATATTAATACTTGCTTTATATTCCAGAACATACATACTCAATCCATGTCCTGTGGACCAAATGTGGCCCTTGGAGTCATCTGGTGTTGCCCGCTACAAATAAGCAAACCACTGAAGTGGCCCACGAAAGACTATTAGATGACTTTAGTGGTCCTTGTCACATTTTCAGATTGTTTAAGCTGCCAACTGTTTATCCAGATTGCTCAAGCGACCCCAAGCACATTTCCGAATCGCTTTAGCAACATGCAGTAGGTCCTACACAAAACAGATCAAAAGTTGCAGTCGTGAACGCTGGAATCTTAAAGGTCAAAATACCTACCTACCGATTTCTACACTGGCTATTGAAAAACAAATGTTATAGCAGGACAATCTTGGGAAGAATTTTGAGAAAACGCTAGCCTAGGAAATTTGCAATGTAAAAACCTTAGCCAGCTGAGGACTGATATGTGGATTTACATAAAGTTTAGTGTGATGATCAATTCAAGTTGGGGCTTTTGATGATTTTATTTTGGTTGTTTTTCCAGATCTTTTCGAAATGGCCACTGTTCCTGATGAATGTGCACCAGTTGGCGGGTTTGTGCCTTTAGATTTCACAGATGTAAGTAAAGTTATTTTTATTGTACTCAGATAGTTATTTATCTGGCTTTTAACTGTGTATCTTATCACAAGCATCCTTTTTATTCTAAATCATGATAATAAGTTGTTGTTCTGGGTCTCTAATTCTCCCCCTTCCCCGCTTAGACCTGTTATTATCCCATGCTGTACGAGATAATATAAAAATTTTATACACTTTTGGCATGATAAATATTGTGAAAGCAAAGTTTGGTTACTCTTATCGGGCACCAAGACCTAAGGTTGAAATCCTCTCCTTGCGCAACCTGACATATAATGTAGGCGATGAAAAACTTTCTTACTACTCACCTGTTTTTTCTCTTTTCCATCCTCAAAGGCACAGTAATAATTCACTATACTAGAATAATCCGAAGGACATTCACGCGGCTATACATTCATGGAACTGAACTGCGGTACACTGGTAGTACCCAATGAAAAAAATCGTAAAATGAAATTTACTGGAAAAATAAATTCCGCATGGTTAGAAGAAGTCGTGAAGCCTGGGCCAAACATAAACAGTATAACACCTGTGTTCCAGATAATTTTTCTCACACAAGTCATATAGAGGTAACAAAATTCAGGATTTCACAGATTTATTCAGAACAGCTATTTAGCTACATGTATTCACATACAACAGTTTGACAACACGCTGAACAGAGAGTCTGACATGTGGCTTCTCATATGTGTGCTAGAGAACTCTTAACTCGATTTGTCGTCCCCTTAGTTCTATTCTGGCAGCTCTTTCATGCAGGCCAGGAAATGTTTCAAGAACATTCTCCCATATTCTTGTGAAATTCTTTCCTCTGCCATCATTATGTCCCCAAATTACTGGAACTGTCACCAAACTTGCCAAGTTTGTGGTTAATTTGGCATGATTTACAGAGAAATGCATTGACCACTATTTACAAGTGAAAAAGGACATAATAAATTATAAATAAGGACTACTTATATAATTTTTGTAAAAACTGTAAACATGATGGAAAAGAACAGGTGCTGAAATGTCACTGCAAGCAGAATATGCAGCAGCACTGCCACGTGATGAAAGCAAAATTACACAGAGTTCAACCCCAGATATAGTAAATATTAAAAAATGAATATATAAGAAATGCAGCTGCCTACAGCATTGCAAATGTATTGGAATATTTGTGAATCAATGATAGTAGGGCCCAGCTTTGCGAACCATCATTATTGTCAACTTAATGCACCTGAACTGTGTTTGAATTAAATTAGAAAAACTGCTATTGTTGTCACGCCAGTATTATTGTTGTTATTATTTTAATGATGCCTTTCATCAATTGAGGGGAAGTTCACAGGTCCCACTTTTAGGGTTCCTTGATGAATCCCATTGTTTTTTGTTGCTTTAGCATTCTAAAATTTGCCAGTAAGCTGAAATTATTTCTGAATTAAGGAAAATTCATATTTGGTGAAAGAAAATGATTTCTGAAGTAATGAAAATCCATATTTGATGAAAGAATAATTCACAATAGACAAAAGTATGGGCCTGTCAGCCATCCTTTGCGATTTCACTGTACATAGGTAGAGATAGACGTGAAAGTTTGGGGGAGGCACGATGATGATGATGTCAATTCATATATACACATATACATTAGATCAGTAGACTCCACCTTTTGACACTCTGGGATCTCCTCACTGTATAAGTGTATATTACATTAAATCCTGGTGAGTCTGAGCACTATTTTGAAATTCTAAATACAGCAGTATAACTTCATGGCCCGTGGGCTTCACGAAAGTTTTAATTTGGCCCACAATGTCTGAAGGTTGAAGGCCCCCTTATCTAAATTATACTCGATTTCATCCCATGTATTACTCTCAGTATTCTTGTCTTTAGTTCCACAAGTTTGGTTAAATGTGGGGTGTAAACTTGTTCTCTAAGATATCCTCCACAAAAAGAAATCAATAAAAATTAAATCTAAAAGCTGAGGTCGTGCAAAACTTTCTTTGAACTGTAATAACAGAGTTTGTTTCAAAATACCAAGCTACACAGTTCATTTTTTCACGGAGTGAAACTATTTCCAGAATGATGCTATTGGAAGGCGATATTTTCCGATTGCATTCCATTGTATGCGGCAAATAGCTGGAAACAATCATGGCAAAATTCAAAACAGCTCATTTCTGGATCATGAAGAATAAGGTTGATAAATGTCATTTATCTGTTGTGCTATCTACAATGTTTATGGCATGTTGTTTTGATACAGCACAATCTGTGGATAAAATTCCAAACTAATTTTTGATGTATCAAAAAAAGAAAACTCAATCAATTGCCGATAATTATTTTAGTGCATACTTCACTTTTTATGCCTATTGGTTGTTTTTTTTTATAATTAATTTTCAAAATGTATCATGGACTTCTTCCCACCCTGTATATTGACCATTATACATGTGTAATTCTTATTTTATATTTCAGCTGAGTGAATTCACTTTCATCTGTGGTGAGAAATCACCAGCCAAACTTCCATCAGCCAATGTACCACCTTCCACTATCCCTGTTCATGTATCTTCTTGTGTTTATGGAAATATCTCTAATGACGAACAGAACTGGGCAAGTGCTTTGGTAAGATATTTTTTTGTATCGAACACCAAAAGTTCACTTCAGAAGGAGAGTTCAACAAGTTTGGTATGACACGTATGTCATACCACCTCTGACAATAAAGTTCGGTGAATAGTCCTGTAACATTAACGTAGATGAAATGTTAACGAAAGTTACCTTACTGTCCTTCGAAATTGTCACCTCCCATTACTATGCACCGCTGAGATCTCCTATACATGTCCTGGAAACTTTGCAAGAAGTCTTCTTTTGGGGTGGAGTTCAAAAGCCTTGTTTCGTTGGATGTCAGGAATATCGTCAAATCTCTTTCCTTTCAAAGCGAGTTTGAGTCGTGGGAATAGGAAGAAGTCTGGAGGATTGAGATCTGGTGAGTATGGTGGATGTTCAATTTGCACCACCCCTTTTGTTGTCAGGAACTGTTTGACGATATTGGCTGTGTGAGGGCGAGCATTGTCGTGAACAAGAAACCATGAACTTTGTTGTGCGTATTGAGGTCGTACCCTGTGTAGACGTTTCATGAAACAGGTCAAAATTTTAATGTAGCTTGCAGCATTCATCGTCGTTCTCTCAGGTAGAAATTCCTTGTGGATTTTCCTGTTCTCAGTTAAGAACCAACGCACTAAACAAGCGCTTTGTAAAACAAGTCTTTCACGGAACACAAACGTCGCTCAACTGAACAACGGTGGGAGCAGATGGTCAACACCTGCCGCTACGCATGTGCAGCGTTTTGCTTTGCCAGTGTTGCCAGATCGGCCGTTCTGACTTCATTCACAAAACTTTATTGCCAGAGGTTGTATATTGATATTGTATGATATATTTATATTCACATAATTCGATATTCTATGAATATTTTTTTCAAATTTGTCTGCCCATATATTTTTTTCTGCCAAAGTCACAATGAAATATATTTTTTATAAAAATCCATTTGATATTCTTGCATCACTCATGCTGATATTTCTTAGAATAAAAATTTCAGACGACCTTAGTGTTTTTCTTGATGATTATTCATGCTTACCTTGATATTATTGGACAATTTAGCTGAATCCAGATTCTGGAGAGACTTTGGATGAGAATAGTTCAGCAACAACTATTGAAATTGATGTTGAAGATGAAATGAAGGAAGTAAGTATAGAAGTGAATGGATGTATTGTATATTTTTCTTACATATAGCCATAAACCCAAATTTAATTTATACAAAAATTGTATGTTGGGGATTGTATCATATCATTCACGAGTTCTTTGTTACATTTTATGATGTTCTTCTCATTTGTCATGTCATTTTATTAATCAGAATTTGACAACTGTGATTAGATAAATGCTATAAAATTTATAAAATGTATGAATAAATCTAACTGAGCAAAATTTTATTAATCTTCTGTCGTGTGCAATATCATAATCGCTTAATTCATGCGCAATGTGCTTGATGGACACACATCCAAAAGGCAATAAACGCCCAATTAATTTAACTTCCACCCTGTGGGCCAAATGTGGCCTGCGAAAGGTATTCCAGTAAAAAGCATCAATATACACAAACACTATTTATATTTCCATACTCATTATATATCCATGATAAATTATGAGAAATTTGAAATTCTCACAACATAAATTTACTAAATAACCAAACATATTTGACCTTAGTTGCAGCCTCTCTAATTTCTGCTTTGCCCTTGGCCCTTCACGTCAAAATGGGGGTTCTGGACAAATGTGTGTTTTGGAAATATTAAAAGGGCTCAAACTCAATATTTGTATAGGTATCATCCATTGTATAGGTATCATCCAGATGGTGACATGTATTAGATGGAGAGGAGGCTCGGGCTTATTAGCCCAATACAAGTTTTCACCTATGGTCCTGGATATGGATAATCAACTATTTTTGTTAATCAAATTATTAATTACATTTTCTGTACGTCTACACCATTCAAAAATAACAATGATCTATCAAAGCAATATTGAAGAGTATAATTTGTGCAGCAAACCCAACTGATATTTTTCAATGTTGAAAATCAAAGTTTACCTTCAGCAGGGCATTTTGCTCGGGGAAAAAATGCCCTAGGATACTGATGCTGCCATCTAACTTTTAAATTTGAATACAATATTGAAAGAAGAGTATGAATTTTCTGAGTTTACAATTTATTTTCTGTTGCACTTGTTCACATTTTTATTTCATGGCATCTAATGCATTAACTGGTGGCGGGAAAGTCATGTCTTTGTATTTTTTTAATAGGTTAAAAAATAAATAGTGTTAATGAGCTCAAAAAATTGTGGGTTTAACAAAATTAAATTAGTAAATTCTTCATCTGATCTATTATTAGTCGTTAGGGTGAATATCCTCTGGCTGCATGATACAGCCTCGATTTCTCTCTCTCTCTCTCTCTCCGTAGCAAACTTGATTGCTAAGAGTCTAGTTAGCTTCCTGCTGTACATTTAGGGATAACCACAACCGCAGGGTCAAATCTCATTCGTTAACAACAAAAGTCTTTACTAGAGTCATTAGCGCTTTATCGACTACAAAAACTTCACTCTCACTCCATTCTTCCATCGCAACTACTATTGAGGGATCATCTTGATGTAAACACAGCATATATATATATTTTAGAGACCCTTTCTTTCAAACCGAGCACAACTCTGATCTATTGCCATGGGCAACTTACTACAGAATGAGTTATTCTGGAAGTGTGAGTGAGTGTGTGTGTGTGTACCTAACAGTTTGAGTGCTTATCAAGTGTTGTGTCTGATTTTTCAGTGCTGCCATCTCTATTTCAAATGTGAGTAATTTGAGATCCTACATCTTTGGATATCTTTTGATACATTGATCCTTTATTAACTTTATGCCTCTCAATAAATAAATCTCTTACACTACAATAATGTGTGCTGTTTGTGTTTTTTAATACATAAACAAACATTGTGATAAAATGTAATGGTTATGGAAGTTCCTTTATTACAATGATTAATTATTAAATTGTGATGGTGATTTTTTTTTAAATCAAATCTAATGATCACTTTTATGATTTTTTCCTATAGCCTGAAGTCATTCTGGAAGAAATACCAAGGCCTGTCTCAGAGTAAGCCATGATAATAATTATTATAATTAAATGTATTTAGTTCTCTCCTCCCCCCCCCCCCATCCTGCAATCATGTAATTTAACACGAGTTCTTGCACACTGCTGTGGATTGCCCATAGTTTCTATAGATGGCTGCTCTCAACTACGAGGAATACTCTCAATACTTCAGAAATAGTTTTTATCTTAGGATATTTAAAATAGAAATCAGGCCTATTGAGTTTCCTGCCATATTTAAAAAAGGGGGAAGAAAACCTCTTTAATCATGCCAATCTTTACTATCTGTGTCCTAGCAGGGAATACATATGTGAAATAATAGAAGAGTTTGAGAGAAGACATTTCATTGGACCATAAAGGGGTTAGTGATTGAATTGATATATTGTGTGCCGTAAGGAGCAGTGCTCATCGAAGCAATACAACAGCGACATCAACTTGGAATTAGTTAAAAACAAAATTGGTATTGATTTCAGGTTTTTAACTGATCCGTGTAGGTGTCACGGTTGTGTTGCTTCAGTGTGCACAGCACCTAATACAGTACTGCAATGTAACATTTGGGCTGTATTGAAAAGAATGAGACAAGTTCACTAACCAAGCCTGCATCAGAGTGTGACAGTAGAGTAATTGACAAGCGTCTAACATTGGGATGCAGAAAAATCTGAAAAAGTGTAAGGAATTTGCCAAATTTATAGTCTCTGCAGTGGCCCATGGTCTTCCTTGCACTGGTTCCTGCATCTGGTAAGAAAGGGTCCACAATGTCAACTAAGGTTGTCTCAGAGGGAAGTGTTCACTTCTCTGATAAAGGTCAACATTTATTACCACTGAGAGGCAGGGTTTAAGCTAGATAAATTCCTTTTGGGGGGGGGGAATGGGGGAAAAGCTTTAGCAAAATGCTACAATGCCAATGATTGATGGTTAGATGTCTACTCGTTTCTTATCTCCTGTACACATTTTTGCGAAAGTGGCTACTACATTTTTCGCATTCTACGATTTTCTTTCACATTTTGCGAAAAATGCGGCCGTAGCTTAAACCCTGCTGAGAAGCTTCATGCCAATGTTGAAATGTCTGGTTCTTTGAAATTCATTTGGTATGTGTACGCCTCTATCTTAAAACTCCTCTATACCCAAAGGGGAAAAAATTCCCTGCATTTGCTGTACAGTTCTCTCATCCAAGCAGCAACTGATCAGATTTTTAGCTCAATTGGTGTATATTTAAATCCTGATGTACATATGGATTTTGTCATTAGTCTTTATGAAACCAATATCTTACTACCATTATTTAACCATACGTGCATCTCATATGCTTTCCTTTGTGGAACTTCTAATGGATTGGTTTATGCAGGGGAACATGTGTGCTTGCATGATAATGTATGTGTGCTCATGTGATAATGAGCATATGTCATCATATGCATTGGAATATTTCGCTCCTTTTATTAGAATGTTATCATTTTAACATTGCATAGGTGAAGTCTTGTAAATTGCTTTTTTTTGTCTGGACATGAACGTTATAATAAGGAATTTATTGTATTTCCATTTAACATTTTTCTGATATTTTTATAGTGCTGTTTGGTCATTTGTTTTTTTATTATTTTGTTTTGATAGAGGTGAAAGCTCCACAAGTTGTAGTGGATGTAAGATGTTTGGCGCAATTAAAAAGGAGTATGAATTGTGCAAGATGTGAGTATAAATCTAATAATTTTTTTGCCATTGTGTGGGGGGGGGGGGGCTAACCAAATATTTGAAGAATCTGTCCCGGAAGAGTAGAATATAACAGTTTCTTAAACTGATTCTGAGTAGGTATAGTTTTGAATTGAAAACACTGTATAGTTCTCACTTTTTGTATACAGATAATCAGAAAAAATCTCTGCTATTTTTAGGGAGAATTCATTGGGTGTCTGTTTCATCTTATTAAAATTTAGTTGGAAATACCATTAGGTATTTCCTCAATTTTTTTTTTTTTCCTAATCAGTATTTTGTTCAGTTTTCAGACTTAATTATTTTATTGTTATTCTTCTTCAGGAATTACGCTAAATGCTTGTCGAAGTTGAATGAAGCTCTTCCAAAGTTGGAAGCAGCAGATGAAGTAAGTTTAATTTCAAGTTATGGTTTCTTTTTAATGAAGTTTTGTCTGTGATAATGACTCGATGACTAGTGTCTTCAGACCTTTTACTGCCATTGTTTTGTTAAAATTTTGTTTATGGGAATTTTCAGTGACATAAGTCACGTTTTCAGAAAACTTGGGTGAAAACGTTTTTTTGTAGAAATTCCATGGTTTATATGTATGCTGCATGTAGTTTCCATTTGAGAAATTTAAAAAAAAAAACCCCATTCATTTAAAATTAAATGCGATAAAAACATCAGCGTCCCATCAGAATTTATTCTTTGAAAGGTGTAATTGAATTTATAGTTGTTACCTGAGTAGTCTGTGTAAAGCTACAGTTGAAACAATTACAACTTTGAAGTTGTTGGGCCATATCTGGGGAAGGGGACAAATTTTGGAGGGATTTTCATTACAATAATAAAGTCATAGACTTTCACAAGGGGGAGGCAGCAAAATCAGATTTGTACCCCCCCCCCCTCCATGAAAATCATTATTAAGTATACAATATCATTTTCTTGAGCCAGTTGTGTACACCAAGACAAATGGGCCAATATCGGATAAGCGAAAATCTCGGATAATAGGGAGGTGTTAGGAAAAAGTCTATTAAATGTCAAATTATGTTATAAAAATTACAAACCTAATTATCATGCTTTACAACTTTCTTTTTGTCGCCATACATGCATGAATTTCAACTTTGAAACAACACAATAACGTTTGTCAAATTAACACAGTCACATATGCATGTAATAGACGATAAACAAATCCGCATACAATGTTAAACTGCACTGTATTGAGTGCAGTAGTTGTGACAGTGAGTGAGTGCAGGTGGGGCAAATGATAGACACGTGAGTCAAAGTGTAGACGGGCGTGCCAGTGTACATTCGAGGGTAACAAAAAATAGACTATGCTCGCAATTGCAGTTCTTGTTGCAGATTGATGTGGTTTTTTTCTGAATGGGATGTCAGATAATACGGAGTGTCGGATAAACGAGACTACTGTAGTTGTATATGTTCCATGAAATGCCAGCCATGCACACCAAAGATGACAAATCAGGACAATTAAAAATGATGTATATATATTAAAGACAATATTTCAAAGCTGCAGTTGTCTGTTCTCGGTTATTTGGATAATATTCTCTCTGTAAATTTCTTAAAAAAAAGGTGGTCGTGTTATAGCCAATCATTTTGTATGATGTATGGGAGTCAATTTTTTTCATAATTTTCCCTGATGATATCAAGTTCTTTCTTTGCTGTTAAACGAGTGTGTAAAATCCAAGATGTCTTATCTGATTATAATTTTCTTATATTGTGTGTAGTATTTGTATAATAATTATTATGTTTGAATATGAATTTTTATCCATTTGTTTCTTTCCCTTCCCCAACTTTCTATTTGTCCAGGAGATGGAGAAGGCAAAAAAATTCAACAAGGATTATGAGACCTTGAGAGAGCAGCTAGCTAGTAAAGAGGTAAGGATTAAACAAAAGTATTGTGTGATGAGGTTTCTTTTTTCTCTCTCCGTCATTTCAAGATACAGTGCACCCCTGCTTAATGTGATCACATCCGAACTCAGTTTCTGATAATACCGATTGATAAGTACAGTGGAACTTCAGTTAACGAGCTAAATTATAAAACTAAAGACGAGCACCCACAGTTTCGAAACACTTCCAATGCCCCAACTCAAGTAAACCCATAAGATCTTATGTAATACCTGTAGCTTCTATCGCCCCCCTCCCGCCAGGTAACATTGGTTTAGGGCGATTCACAGACTCACTCTTGTCTGTAAAAGAATTTTTGTGTGACTTTGAAAAAGAACCTATTGGTGACACTTGCCTTTGCCTCCATTTTAGGATTTCTCGGAAATAGAAAAGTGCATTGTCATTGGACAGATTCATAGTTCGCTTTGCTATAGCTTCATTTGATTGATTCCTTTCCACAAAATTTTGCATAGAATACCCACATTCTGTACATCTCTAATCTCATTTGAAATGTGAGAGATTTCTCTCTTCCTCAAATGAGATAACCTCCATAAACTCTTACTGTTGCGTGCAAAGGAGATCCATCAGTTCATCTGTGGTCAACTCCTGGCCATGCTCCTCTACTAGTTCTTGATTTTCATTCTCATTCACCTACAAGTCCTGTGGGCTTCCCCAAGGACATAATCTTTTCGACAAATGTTGGCTCCTGTTTATGAGCTAGCCCCTCAAAGTTGCGTTCAATAGTGCTATCAGCCCACAATTTTCTCCAAACGGAATGAAACAAAAATTTCCAGAGCTCATACTTGTGGTTAAAATTCTAGATCTAGTTTTGTATCGTAAACAGTCACACTCTCACCTGTGTTCATTTTTCGAGTGAGACACGCTGACTGGAGACTGTAGGGGTGAATATCATCCGCAATTTCTCAGTACGTGTGTGGACGAAAGCAAAGAAACCATCAGCTCAATTGTGATAATGGGTAAATAAATAAATGAAGTGTAAAATTTTTGCTTGTTATGCAAATTGCTCGTTAACCGAAGTTCCACTGTATAGGCTATCCATAAAAAACTCGGAAGTTAACATGATGAATATACATCCTGTTTGATGGGGCGGAATGTATGAAAACCGGACAACTCCAGTTTTCTTTTTCACATAACTTGTAAAATGTTCAGTTGTGGTGGGTCATATTGCTCTAAAACTGAATTTTTCTTCTCCTTTGAGCTAAATCCTGTATTTGATTTATTCAGCTTTTGTGAGGAATTAGAATGTAAAAACCGAATGTTTCACAAATTATGTTACGTAATTTTTTTTAATGTACAACACATTTCCATAGATCCTTTGAGAAAGTCTTTTAGGCAAAAATTGAATCTGGACAACAGTATTCTGTTTACCGAATGGAAAGAAACTAACTGGCAATTAGAGGATTTTTTTTTTAACTTGCATTTATTTGCCTTCACTGTAGGAAGTTCATTATGAAAGAATCTCCACATTTATATGGATCATAGTAGCCACTACGGCTCGATTAAGACATTGTGAACTGAGTACAGAAACATTTGGGTTCTCAAACTGTGTGCTGCCCTTTACAAAGGTTTTTCGAAGAGATTCTTTGTTAAATTGCTCTGGGGAGCCATGGATAAGCATTGATTAAAGGAAAGGGCGTTCTACTGGTGGAAAAGGTTTGGGAGCCGATCCTATACATACTTGTTATATTATCCTATACTTGCCTACTGATGATGATAAATTGAGCAAAATATTAATCTTGTTAAACCTTAGCTTTAAAATTTTCAAAAAAAAAAACTTTGACAAAAAAAAAATTGATAACGTATAAACTGAAGTCCCCCGAGAACAATTGTTTTTCCATGTTATGATATTGGTCCATTCCATACTCCACAGAAGTGATGACAATACCTGAATGATAGCATTATCCATGATTACGCAACGTCTATTGTATTTGATTTCTGTTTTTATTGGCTGTATCAAATTCAAAGGTTATCCACAATCATCATATCTGTATAGGCCAAAAAGACACAGCATTGAGAGTGATACTTTGAAAAACTGTGTTTAACTGTGTATGCCTTTTTTAATTAATTTTTTATAATTTAAGTGTGCCTTTTATATTTTCCTTATACCAAATTCATTTACTTTGCGCTATATTTTTCAATTTTTTTAGGCTGAAAATGTGCAGTATAGGAATTTGATCCGGCAAAAGAACATCTCTGAAAAGGATAACATCGTTTTGAAAAAACTGCTGTATGTACTTGTTTCTTTTTTCTCAGAGACAAAATCTAATTTTTGAAAATGTTCTAAATCGAATCATTCAATTAATTATTTGTTTGACTTATTTGAAATATCCTATGTGTTAGGTTTGTGAATGATGAAATGTGTGTAGCACAACACGCACACACTAGGACTTTTCTCTCTGAATCCATTTTTTTCCCGAGATCCTGTAACTAAAATGTAACCGAAAATTTCCTGGGAATCTGAATTCATTTTCTGGGATCTCAGAAGAAGAATAAGGTGGAACCAGATCACATTTCTACACTGAATTAGATATGCCTAAAAAAATTTAATTACTAGAAGCTGCAATCAAAAAATTTTGAATTAATCAAATCATATTAATACACACAGTATAAGCGACATTGGCGAGATATCTCATCAATCGCTTGCCTTTTATTTTAGCATTGACAGCACCCAGACATTTTTTGTAATGTTGAAATAATTTCCAGTAATTTGTCGGACAATGGGAATCTGGAATAAATAAGTCACTTGCATTCAACTTTTTTTTTTCCATTCCACATTTGAATTCATTTATTAACATAAGTCCTTCATTGAAAACAGTGCAGAATGTGAAGCATTTTTGCAATGACAGATCTCTTTATTTCAATACTAATTGAATGAAATGTTTCTTTGAAAAATAAACGATTTGAGCTATGCACTTTTTGAAGGATTATTGTACAAATATATATATAAATATGTTTACGATAATCAAATTCCAAGAAATTCCCAGGATCACGGAAATTACTTCAAACGGGGGGATTACTGAGTTTTTGTGGTTTAGTAAATTTTTCCAAAGAACTTACATTATTTATGAAATAATTAAAATACATTATTTCCAACAATATTATATAATATTTTACGCTGCAATAATTGTTCTATTTAATGAAAATATTATAGTGTAATAGTTTTATTATAATAATGTCTGCTCTCCAGGGTAGACGCTATCTAAAATTATTCTACCACAGCTTTGCCAACTTCCTACAAGCTGATGACTTTTATAATAATAGCCAGGCAATATAGATGTTTGTAAACGATGGCAATGTGTGTGAAATGATTTTTATCCTTGATGCTGGCATTAAATTTTTTTTTTTTTTGTTTACAATAAAACTTTGTATTATGAGTATTTTGCAAGACAAAAAAATTTGACTTAATGAACTATCGATGTCTCACAATATGAGTACTTTTATTGAAACTTCCTGGATATGGACGAGTCTATTAGTTTAATAATTAGAAGCTTTCCACATTGTCCATTGAGTGTCAAATGGTTGAAACTAAGTTGACTTTTCTTCCTTTCAGGCAAGGCCATCTTAATAAGTTCAAAGGTCTTGAGCCCAAGCATTTTTTGGTACTCCTTCTCTTATTTTAATGAATGGCCAAAATCAATAAAATATATTGTATGTTAATTAATGAAAACCTACAACAGTGGTTCTGAAAGTGTGCATTGCAGCTGGGAGGGGGGGGGGGCATATTGCCATTTTCTGTTAGTGTATTGATGTGTGCCTATTGAGTGCTCTGTGTGTATGTCATTTCTAGACTATTCTGGGGAGCAGGAAATTCCCCAGGGTTACTATTGTGTAATGTATCATTTCAATTATTTCATGAGGAAGGTCACTTTGATACATAAGTGCTTTGGATTTTTTATATTTAGTACATTTACCTAACAAATTATGTTCGGAAATCAGAGTACCTCTGTAGTTGAATTTGGAATAATATGAGAAGGAAAAACAATTGCAACATTGCGATGTTCATAGTTTTTGGGTTTTTTAGGCCAGTGTCATGGAAATTTTTTATCTTTTGGCGTTTCATTTGCATACAACATTTTCAAAAAAGTTTTATGTGTAGGGAAGGAAGCTACTATCTACCTCTTCACCCTTCTTGTATTGGACCACCTTGTCTGGATTGGTCAGTTGAGGAAAAGAAGTAAACAGTAACTTCCTTCCCGTTACATAAGACTTTTTTGGAAATGTTTGCTATCTGTGCAAACGAAACATGGAAAAATAAAAACTTTCTATCACATTGGTCTAAAAACCAAAGAACTAACTTTTGCATTAAATTAATGGCCATGAAAGCCTTGTTTGTTTCATTAACTGCAATATCGATCGAATAATTATGAATCATATGAGTAGTGCAAGTCAAATGTTTACATGTAGTCCAAATCTAGAATGTGTGTGTTTTCTAGTAATACCTTTTTTTTTTTTTCGGTTTTGAGATTGACTAAACCATTATTTTTGGTTTTCATTTCAGTTCTCGGCGTGACAGAGCTATACAACGATTGAAAAGTAAGTTCCTTTAGAAATCTCAAGCTTCTTTTTTTTTTTTTTAATTTTGAAAAATTACAAACACAATGAGTGTTACAGCGGTACCTCCCATATCACACTTTCTGTTAACATTTTTTTTGAGTTACGTCAAGTCTTTGGTGTATTTTACTACAACACTCCCATTAGCAAATAAAATTTTCCATCCCAAGCGTGTACAATATTGCAAGGTTCTACTGTACCATGACGATCATGCTGTATCTTAAAAAAAATAGGTTATGAAAGCTGTATTTTCTTTCTTTCCTAGGAATGGGGGGGGGGGGACAAAACAAATTTGAACACTTGACTCTGTTGCATAATGTGTGTTTAAGAATTTAAGAAAGCAGAAAATTCAATTTAAGATTTGCTTGTAATTTTTTGAGTTTTCAGCCATGGGTTTGTCCTGAAAGACAAAGCTGTTTGTTAGATGAGAACCCACATTAAATGTTTCGCCGTTGTGCCAAATCTTCAGACGAGATACAGTGCCTGCATTTATTAAAATCACTTTGATGATTTAAATTTTGTTATGCGCCTGGTTTTTATAATGGGCAACAAAAACAAATTTTGAAATATATATTTCTGAAGAAAATTTGTGTGAAGTAAAAAACATGATGTATTCTACAGAAATTAATTTACATTTGTTAATCAAGGAGTTAATAAGCAATTTATTACTAATTAATTAATCAAACTAGCACATACACATTGTGATGTATAAATGGTACAGATGTTTTGTAGGAAGTGTGATCACATTTCCTTAAAGACTGTTGGGCAGAGTTTGTCATTTTCTCAATATCATTTGAAAATTTATGTATAAGTTCTGTGGCCCTTTCTGACCCTGCACACACAAATGCATTGTTTGCTTTTTCTCACTACTGTTAATAATTATTTTTTTTTAACCTCAGATAGTTTAGCCAGGACTTGAAGGACTGTGTAAGGTTTTACTTAAAAGTATGGTGAATATGAACTTTAGAGGCTTTCATCAGAGGGCAGCACTTAAATTTGAATTTTCAGGTGTTTTTAACATGGCTTCCCAAGGGAAGTGCCTATGAGAAAAGTGTGATTTATTTCATAAAATTTAGCAATAAAATTCTGGAAAAAATTGTATGTGAAGATGAATATACCTTGCATCATCTTGGCTGAAAAGAATTTGAACAAAGTGAATTATTTCTTCATATAAAAAAAAGAAAATCTAAAGTTTGAAAGAGAAAAAAAATAGGAATTTCTGTTTTTAATGTTCTCTTTGCTCCAATGGTCATCTATCAACAAGCATAGCCTTCTGGCGACATAAAGTCAAGTGTCTGATCATCTTCCGATCTTCATCATTCTAGTCTGTCATTTCTTTGATTTTATGATTTCAGACTCAATTTTTTATGAATCATATTTTTACCTACATTTGAAGGTCTTTTTATGGTAGTAAATTGCCCAAAATGGCAATAGACCTAAATTGTACTTAGTGGAAGACCTTCCCCCCAAAGTTTTCAATTTCTTTTGTCTCTTCCATTTCATCCCTCTTTCCTCGTGGTCAATGTCTTGGAGATAGTATTTTTTAAAAACAAAAATATCAACAGGTGCTGCATCACTATAGTTACTGCAAGCTTCCAAAACTGCATATGTTTATTAATATGTTATTGTGAAAGCTACAGTGGATGGAACAAGAAATATGTAAATGAATTTTAAAATTCTGAATTTTTACATAATTTCATTTGTGAATTTTTTTCACATTGAAATTTGAAAAAAAAAAAATCCAAATGTCAAAAATAAGAGTAAATAACTCAGAAATTTTTAAAATTCATGTAAAAAGTATTGGTGATTTTTAAAAGTGATGCTGTTGATTTTATAAAGCAGAAATTTTATTATGTGATTTGATCTTAAAAAGTGGCTGATTTTATCAACCAGCGGGTTTATTAGCGGTTGGTACTGTATCAGAACTTTAAAAATGTATGCGCTGTTGTCATGAAAATTTTTTCAGTTTATTATTGATTTATCACTATTTAGTTCATTCTTTGAATCATTGCATGATAAAGTTTTCGTTTGTCAAGGCTTTCTTTTCTACCTGTTTTGTAGGTCAACTGGCGACTGAAAAGCGGACATTGGTGAAGAGTCGGTTGAGTTCAAAGGTGAGATGAGAATTATTTATTAAAATGTTCCTCCCCCCCCCCCTTTCTGTGGAATGTTTGTTTTTTTCCATGGCATTCAGCATGAGAAGTGTGTACATATTATTTATTTGTGCATGTGTTATTTGTGTAAAAACAACACAGCTTGATCTCTGCAGAGCTACCTTGGTATCAGTGTTTCAATATGAAATGATTGTCCCTTTTGTACTGAAAAATATGTTTACTGATGTAGATTTTTATTAGATTAAACTTTGTTCTTATTGAAATTAAGTTTTCCCAATTTATTTTCCTGTATTCTTGTTATTGAGTGTGTATTTTAAATGCATTTATAGAAGAAAGAAGTTGAAATGAATGGATTCATCATCAATGCAGCCAGTCCAGAAAATGCTAACATGGTGCCAAAAGGTCAGTTCATGAAATCAATTTATTTTTTCATCATGGTGCATTGATTCTAAGTTTTTGTAGCACACGATAAATATGTATTACTGAATTTTTTTTAAAGTTAATTTTTGATTTCTTTTTAATTTTAAGATATAATACAGTACAATAATTTAAATCTATAACTTTGCCTGTGATTACCATAGAAAGAACAAGAAATACAACATACAGTCAGCCCTTGGTATTCGCAAAGGGGGGTATGTTCCGAGAGTCCTTGCGAATACAGAAAATTTTGTTTTGAACATATAATGAAAAAAGCAGGGTATGCCTGGAGTACAAAGAAGCATTCGGAGGATTCTCTGTAATGATTTAATTAATGTCTTATTGTAATTTCTTTTTCTTTATTTAATTAAATATGTTGGAGCATATTGGCAATGTTTCATCTACGAAGTTTTCTATATATGAAGAATCAGTACATATGTTATTTCTTTGTCAATTGTTGATTTAAACTTGTGAAGTCCATCTGCTTATGTTGCTTTATAGTGAATTTGTGTCCTCCGCTTCTCTCTTCATCTTGATCTTCATGGAGATGACTTCAATTTCAGAAGCAGTCATCTCAATTAATTCCCCCTCTGTGAATGTATCTAGATTGCTGTTTGTTAATTATTGGATTTCTATATCCATATTATCCATCCATCCTTCATCAGCCTACGGTGAAAATGTCTTTTATAACCTTTTCAGTTAGTGTCATGTTAGCATATTAGCACTGGAAGTGTCCTCAAGCACCAATTTAAAGAGTTTTTTCCAACATCAATTGACTGTTCCCATATTTATAGCTCCCACAGCTGCAGAAGTGACAAAAATGGCATTGGTGATGGTGTAATTCATTTATAACTTTACATTTCATATTCTTTTATTAGATGCACAATCATCACAATTAAGTAACATGTATAGCTAGTCTTAAATGCTTGCATCATATCCTGATCAAGTGACTGGATAATATTTTGTTATAATTATAAAATACTAGCTATAATACCTGGCATTGACTGGGCTTTCTTCAATGAGGCTTTTTTGGATCACGTGATATCTCCCTCTTTCTTTGAGGGACATGCAAACCGTGTCTAAGTTCATCAATATGGCGACTTCCTATGCGACTCATGAAAGAAACAAATCTAGATTTAAAGAAACGTAAAAATAAATATATACATTTTTTCTTTTTTTAAAGGGTGCTAGGTATTTCGATTTCCCCCCCCCCCTTCCTTTGAATTTCAAGTTATTTATCTCTACCTGTTTCTGCTTCAAAAAATGCTTAATTACTAAGCTGTGGAATTTTTTCAATGTACTTTTTACGGACCCATAATTTATTTTAAAACAACCTAAACTATATGTGAATTTATGCAGTTAAATACTAAAAGACAATACGGCGACATTAATTTTCATGCTTGAGAAGATATAAATAAAAAGTTGAAACAATGTGTTATTACATGGATATCCAACTCGAAAGTAGGTCCGGCTATAATTACTTCATATTTAATCTCCTGGGCTTCGTATATCTTTAAGCGAACTCAGTATTTCAAAAATCGAGTATTTAATACAATTTTTAAAATTATTGATGTGACAGAAAACCCCACCAAATTTCCGCATTTCTACAGTAAAATCGGCAATTTTAACACTGATTTCTATGAGGATCACCCTTTTCCTGATCCTCAAAGCGGTGCTCATGATGATTATGACGTCTATTCAAAAAGCCTCATTACTGAGAGTATTGAAAATGTGGCAAACCATTATAAAGGCATAAACTATTATACATATGCATATATTAACAGAATTAAAGAAGTGACAAACTGTTGTAAAGGCATACACATGTCTGAAACACATTGCTAGGGAACCACGGTAACCAAAGTAAACGTTCGGAAAGTGATTGTTGAGGTCCAAAAACCATTGTTGCCCGACAGTTTTCTGCCCATTTGGGGCACTTGCCCTGCTCTGACAAAATTTTAAAGTAGCCTATCGTTCAAGTCGGGTCCCATTTGGTATATATGCAAAATTTGGCGACGCTCGATCTAAAATTGTAGATTTGTATAGAGAACATACACACACACAGGCAGACAGACAGAAAATGAATTTTATATATATAGAAGTAGAGAACATCTCCTGCGTGGTAGATTCATCGATACCTTAATGATGTGCAATTTACATAGTTTTGCTATGCATAGTCAATGTGTTGAATTTTTCTTGGAAGGTTTTCCATTTTCTTCTGTCTTTCAGAAAAATTTACAGAAGCACTAGAAAAGTCATTATTATGTACAATTCATATTTTGTTCAAAAAAAAGAAACGTAGGAAGAGTGTTTTTCATAAACATGAAGACCTCAAATACAAAATTTGCGAATACTGTATGGTTAGCTCTAAATAAATTTGAGAAAATAATCCTGGGTTCCTCGCAGGGCAAATAGTTTTCAATAATTCATTGTAATAATAATAATAATAATAATCCTTCACCTAGGAATACTTTCAACATTTTCAAAATTGCTTTGGTATGTAATTTTTTTTCTCCAGTTTATATATTTTATGACAGTCAATCACTGGTGATAAATGTGTAATATTATTGGCATATGCGTAATGGTGAAAGTGGACATTCCTCTCTCCCGATTCACTATACTTACCCTTAATGATTTGCCCCCCCCCCCCCAGTGGCACAGTTCCATGCCTTTCTGAAAGCAAAGTATTCATTGTAATTTGTTGTTAAATTATTCTCAACAGTATACAGCCTGCAATAGTTTAAATCCTTTCCACAAATCCAATGAATTGACGTGTGTGAAAGTAATCACAATAATATTTCTATGTGTTGAAAGTTTGCAATTTGATACTGAACTGAACACACGTATAAAGCCAAAACCTCTTATAGATAAGATACTGGGGGGGGGGGGGGGGGGGTTAGCAAGGCCCAGCAATTTTAGCCGTTGCCATGCAGTTAATCATTGCAATGTCATCCAAGAAAGATTTAGTTGACAGATTTTATTAAAGAACTAGCTATAATACCCGGCGCTGCCCGGGTTTTCTTCAATGAGGCTTTTTTGGATCACGTGATATCTCCCTCTCTTTTTCTTGAGGGACATGCAAACCGTGTCCAAGTTAACCAATATGGCGACCTGCGCGATTCATGAAATAAACAAATCTAGATTTACACAGAAACGTAGAAATGAATATATATATTTCTTTTTTTAAGGGACGCTAGGTATTTCGATCCCCCTCCCCCTGAACTTCAAGTTATCCATCTGTCTGTTCCAGCTTCCAAAAATCCTTAGTTAAAGCTGTGGAATTTTTTCGATGCACTTTTCACGGGCTCATAACTAATTTTAAAATATCCTAACTCACATGAATTTATGAAAATAAATATCAAAAGAGACAATATGGAGACATTCATTTTCATACTTGAGAAGATATAAATGAAACCAATGATATTGCTCGAATATCCAACTCAAAAGTATAGGTTTGGCTAATTACTTCGTATTTAATCTCCTGGGCTAAGCGAACTGAATATTTCAAAAATCGAGAATTCAATACAATTTTTAAAATTATTGATGGGGCGGAAAATCCCACTAATTTCCGCATTTCTACAGTAAAATCGACAATTTTAGCACTGATTTCTATGAGGATCACCCTTTTCCTGACCCTCAAAGCGATGCTGATGATGATTATGACGTCTATTCAAAAAGCCTCATTACTGAGAGTATATTGAAAATGTGGCAAACCATTATAAAGGCATAAACTATTATACATAACTGGCAGCATTAAAGAAGTGACAAACCATTGTAAAGACATAAACGCGTCTGAAACTCATCGCTAGGGAACCACGGTAACCAAAGTAAACGTTCGGAAAGTGATTGTTGAGGCCCAAAAACCATTGTTGCCGGACAGTTTTTTGCCCATTTGGGGCATTTGCCCTGGTCTGACGAAATTTTAAAGTAGCCTATCGTTCAAGTCGGGTCCCATTTGGTATATATGCAAAATTTGGCGACGATCGATCTAAAATTGTAGATTTGTATAGAGAACATACACACACACAGACACACAGAAAATCAATTTTATATATATAGATTTACATAATGGCCCAGTTCTCAATCAGTGAATTCAGAGTTTTTTTCCCAGTCTCTCAATTGCATTATTATATGGCCACTCTAGTTATGACTAACTCTTATTTTTTTAATGTTTGATTGATGGGATATATATTTCTTAATCCCTCTTTATCTAACATCTGCTGAAAATAAAAAAAGCATACTTTTTGAAAAAGGAACAATGTCGTTTAGAAATACCTGTGTAATGAATTGTACTTTGTTAAAGATTAATAGTATTGAACTTGCTTATTATTTTTGTCTTTCCTCATTGCAAATGTTATTTTGCTTTTGTCTTTGCAGAAGATTTAGATGCTGCTAATAGAATGATTAATCAGCTCACTGTAGAGCTGAGGATAAAGGATTTAGAGCTTGAAAAAAAGAGTCAGAGTAAGGTAATAATATCTTTTTTTTCCTTTCTCCAATGAACAGGGGTGCAAGAGCTGCGCCAAACTGCGCCGAAACGGTTCTCTTGCTACATGGTGCGCCAAGGCGCCGAATCCCTGCGCATTTGCGCCAATTCTTGTTTCTGGTTCGTAGAGGTACCGCTAATGCACTGTAGTGCGTCAAATACCGGGAATTTAGGAAAAAGAAGCATGAAAATTTTGTTCACGGGACGCGTTCTTTCCGAGACATGGAAAAAATTACGGAGGGAGAAACTTTAATTTTTTTTTCACTTCCCACCATCTACCACAATCGCGTTATGTCGTGACCTTGGAAAGTAGTTCTACTACCTTGAAGTATAAAGTCCTATACTGTTATTGGTTAGCCGGCGGGCTATCAAAGTCCCTGAATGAATATACCAAATTTTCTGATTTCGGAGACCGTTTTTTCTCCTGCGGGTTATATACTGAAAATTACGGTAATTTCGCGGCTGCCAACCTGCGTTCAAAGACCGCATACATCGAAAAGAGGATTGGTTTACTCGTTTAAATTACCGACATTTTTCGAAGATCATTGGAAAAAAATGGGATCTGTTAAAACTTCAGTTAAAATATTCATAGTTTTGTCATCTGGTCACTATGCGGTCGTGTGATTATCGTCGGCAGTAGCCGATCGTGGCAATTTCACATTGCGAAAATCCGGATTTGGTGAACACAGCGGCGGCTCGAGGAAAACAATTTCTACCCATGCGGAATCTGTTTTTGGCGCTACTGACGGCGTTTTTTTTTTGGTAAACAAAGCTTTTTTCACCCTTGCAATTCCATTTGGCACCCCTCCTAGAGCGGCGCCCAATATGGCCGCACGGTCCGCCACTGCATTGGTGGGGGAGGGGCATGCTCTTAACAATAGTCAAAGGAAGGAATTTGTACTAGGAGCATGTGCTCATTTTACATAACTTCTGTGAGATACCTTTTTTATATTAATGTCCTACCTTTCCCAAACATGCTGGAGAGAATGAAACGTTTGCACTCCCTCTCGTGCATTGCTGGGATGGTACATTACTCCCTCACATATTGCTGGGATGTTGCTCAACATTGTATCACCAACAGAACTATTAATTATGTGTGATGAATGGGTTGCACTACAATGCAAATAATTACAAGAAGTGAAATCAGTTCAGAGAATAGATAGATATTGGGCAGACATATTCAAACTTTATAACCTTGAAAGCAGTCCAAAGTTCAAAATTTTGCCAGTTGTGGTGAAGGCTTTTTATCTTTAGCACATGGTAACGCAGACAGTGAAAGAGAGTTCATTGTTAACAAATAAATAAAAGTCTGTTCGAGCATTGAAAAATCTGTCCATCCAATGCTTTAATGGAATAAGACATATAAAATCTTATGTTCGAGGGCATCAAATATTTCAAAAAAATTGTCATCGAGATGTTGAACTTCTGAAAGCGACTCTGATTCGTAATCTATTAACATGCTATTAGGTTGAGAAATTGTTTAAGTAAATAAGGTATTTATATTTTTCTCGTTTTTTGCATTTTGCTTTTAAATTTAATAATTCCTTTAAATTTTGTGAGAAGCTAATTTTTTTCACGGAAACCCTTATTATATTCTGCACGTACTTTTTTTGCTATATCAGGATGAATAAGAGTTTGGTGTTCAAGCAGCAGAAATTCTTGTTGCCTAGGTTTTCAGTATACATGCTGTTTAATTTGAAAAGAGTCTAATAATTTTTATTCGTCATTTCAGTAATGCATGTTTTAGTAGGGACAGAGATAAGATAATTCAGAAAAAATTTAAATGGATTTTAATTTGTGAAGGAAATTTATTTAGAATTATTTGTTTCAACCATTTTTGGCAAAACTTTTGGCATTTCACAGAAAAATTACTCCTTATATTGCAGATATAGTTCGTTTTTAGTTCTGCTCCATTTTCAAAATTTCTGCTCCAAAAATGAAATTTGCTGCTCCGAAATAGATGAGGGGCGCTTGCACCCCTGCAATGAACTGTACAAATCATCTAAATAATACAATTTTTCTGTGATGTTTAACCCCCAGCAAAAAGGCAGCTTCTCTCGACTAAATGATCCTATTGACCATCTCAACAACCATTTAAATGAATATAAAAGACATGTATCAATTCAAGTTCTTAGCTGGGCATCCATTGTCCAACATTGCTGGTCTTTTGATCCTAACTTTGACATTTTGTTAACTATAATAATTTAAAAAAATTTCCTTTTCACTTGGGTTTTTATCAATCTTTTGACATCTTGAAAAATAACATCAAACTTCATCAATGTCTTAACAAGCCCACCGCCCCTCTCAAAAATCTGGTTACAGTTTCTATGGGGTCTTCATTCCACCACCATCTTCAACTCAACAATGTATTTTTTTTTTTTCATCTCATTCTGTTCCCCGATTGGCTCTGCACCATTTTTGCTTCCCCTTTCTCACATGTTCAACATTTCGACAAGCGAGTGACCCTGCTGTAAGAGGTCTTTTTTTTTCCTATGCTACTGAAGAAAGAACTTTAGAACTCCATATAGTTCCGAAATGCATGTCGCTGTTATTCTTGCTGTATTTTGGGTATTTCTATGTTTTTATTTTAGTCTTAAACAAATCAGAATTTTTCTAGTCTTGCCATAGTTTGTCTTCCTGTATTGAGCTATTGTCATGAATAGAGCTAATAACTATAATTTCTCATTTGGTCCTTCATTGAAATAATGAAAAAGACCATAGGCAGAGATCGATTTGAAATTCTGGGGGGAGGGGGACACGATGATTGATGATGTCAATTCATGTATACACATATATATTATACTTATATATTAGATCAGATGACTTTCATCTTTGACGTTGCCCCTCCTCCCTATATCTCTGCCCATGAAAACGACGCATACTACGTGTATTGAGAAAAATATATCTCATTTATCAAGTTGTGATAAGTTGCAAAAAATTTTGAAATTTTTGCTTTTCTATTTGAGACACTGCTCTTATAGTGAGTCAAAATTTGTTTAAAATTTTTGCTCATCTTCATTTATATTTTTATATTTTATCTTATCACTGTATAACAAAGGTAATAATAGACCTCTCATTCCTAACCAGTGCCACTTTAACAGTAGCGGCACAATGGTTGATAGTTTATTTATGAAATTTAGAAATACAGTAGACTTTCTGTAATCTTGCACATATAGGACCAGGGGTGTGTGAAATTACAAATACAAAAGCTACAACAGACAAAATGCCCAACAAGGCAGTGAAAAAAAAGGTGCCCATAAAAAACCATGAACAGTAACATAATAGGAGTAATAAAAAACCAATACTTATGAAAAAATATAAATATACTGCTATAAAAAATCACTGGAATGTCTTCGAAAAAAAAAGCATCCAAATTATTTAAACCACTGTATGCATGATTTTTACGAACAAAACACCCATGTAAAGCCAAAAATGAACTGAACTATATATATGAATTCATAATATTGTATATTTTATTAATCTGCATTTCTTCTCTGTATTAAAAAAAATGTAATTATACTTGGTAACTGCATTTCATTCTAGTTAAAAAATAAGGGTTGCAGGGGGGAGGCATAATGCTATGCAAAGTCAACTAATTTTTAGTTTTTTCCCCAAGGTTTTAATAGTCTAATTTCTTTGAACAAGAGTTAATGTTTCGACTTCAATGACATTGCATATGCAAGAGAAACAACAGAGATCAGCCAAGACACAATTAGAAATGAAGGAGGCTGAGAGTCAAATTGAAACAAAGACTGATATGTATTGACACATTGTAAATACAAATACAACCCCACAACAGACAAAATGCCCAATGAGGTGGCTGAGAAAAAGATGCCCATAACAAATATGGATGTCATATATTTAAAAAATAAAGCAACCTAATTAAAACAAAAATGATAAACAAATGGGGTGGGTAATAGGGTGGTGTAAAACAAATACAGAATATTGTTTGATATTGCATTCCTCTAAGCAGCAGACACATGCAGAGATGTGGTGACATTTTCCATTTCTCCATATCCACAAGGAGCCAACGACCTTCATGGATAAGATATTTATGGGGGCCATTATAGTCTATAATCCCTAGAAGACATACACATTTATGCTAATTTTTTCTTCATTTATTTCCCCTTTGTTTGCCTTATTTTTTAAAATCTTTTCCCTGTATTTGTGGAGCATGTTTATATGCATATGTTTTTCCTGTAAAAGAAAAGTCCAACGAGAGAACAAAAGAACTGTCAAGGAAAAGGCAGATTCCTGGACAGGCCAGATTATCGAGAGAGTCTACTGTTCTTGAAAAATGGGCAATTTTTATATCATTTGTTTGATTGGAATTTGTCATATTCGATACAAGTTAATTTTTATGACATGAACTGTATAATGAAAACATCAACTGTTTCATTATTTTGATTTAGGAAAACTACTTCATGCTATATAAAATTGATGTTATTTTCCTTTACAGGGTTCAAGTCCAAAAACTAATAAAAGAATTGCTGTGTTAGAAGGTGAGGGTATACATAACTTTTTTTTTCTCCAAAAATGTGTAAAAACTCTTTTGGGTCAGGGTTTCCAGCAACCTGAATGGCAGGGAAAGGAAAAATAGAGATGTCGCTCTCCACTATTCATACAAGATATGGGAGTGGTGACCAATAGCTGGCCTGCATGGTGATTTTGTGCTGCCCCCAACTAGATAAAGATATTGTGTATTAAATTGAATTTCTGATCGTTAATAGTTAGGCCTATTGGTTCCAACATTGAAGGACCGGACACACCCCGCTTCCCATCTCAGAGAGATATCGAAGCTTTCCCAGGGGATGGGTGTATCCGGAAATTTATTAATTTATGTTAAAATAACAATGATATACATATATACAATAAATAATCGTACAAATTGTGATCATATAGCATCATCCACAGATAATCAGTCCGTAATTGTAATAGTCCTTATATATCTTATCCCGGTTTGGGCATGGATGTTTACTAACACTAACAAATTCCCTGGATGGATCATGCTGATCCCTTGGGAATGCGTGAAGATCACATTATTATTATTATTATAAATCAAAGAATAATTTTTGTCTTCTATGTGATAGAATCTGGAAGTGAGTTTATCCAATCTAGAATATACCAATCTCAGCAATCAAGCTGTAATAAGATATAAATTGACGTCTATATGTCCGGCATCTCCATTTCATTCACACCCGCCGAAAAAGGATGAAGCAGTTGACACTTGTCTTCTTGGGCGTAAATTGTATCGATTATTAGGTGTCGATGAAACAACCGATGCATGTCTTCTTGGCCGTAAATGATACTTTTTAATAGGTAACCGTGTTACCTCTCTTGTTGGCACGTAAGACGGGTCCTCCGAGCGCGAATGCCATCCTCTTGATCCTGCAGCTCGTGCCTTATTGTGGAGTAGATGTAGGTTGCGGTCCAGGAATCGAATCAACTTCTGCAAACGTTGAAAGTTCAGAGGGCTGTCTAGAATTCTCATCTTCCAAGCAGGGAAGTCTCTCGTCTGGGGACATGTGGCTATATAGTGCCATGGGGAACCATTTGAACCGCAGATTCATATGCTGTTACTAGAACGTTTAAAACGCAGAAGATACACCGGAAAAGGGCCATGCTCGGTGATAGCAATTGTTTTCTCTCTAGGCCATACGTTCAAACGGCAATGAACTCGTCGCTGTATCTTGTATGCATCCTTTGCTGCACATGTATTTCAATTGGTCTGCCACTCCTGCAACACGTCCTCTTTAAGCACCCGATGGACCAAACTCCTTGGCCAAAGGTGGTAGTCTTGAGACGGAAGTTTTGTGGCCTCCTTGGCAAGTTCGTCGGCTATTTCATTGCCAAAGATGCTTGCGTGGGCTTTAACCCAGGCCAATCGGATTCTCGTGTTGGCGCATAAAATTTGGCGAATCTCTGTACATTATGATGCACAGAATGTGAGTTTTTGATTGATAACAGGCCCGAAGCGCTGTCTGAGAGGATCAGCACTAGTTTCGATAAGGCGCGTGCCCTTGAAACGGTATTCAGTATCGCATATATTTCAGCTTGAAAAACACTGTTTTCTTTTGTGAGCCGCCTGCTCCATTGTTCCTCGATGGATTCATCTTCTTTTATAACTACATAAGCGCACCCTGTACAACAGCAAACTTCTTCATTGACAGACTATTTACATGCATTATTTCCACTTAAGAATGTTTTCACCATATTGCCTTTCCGAACACACAAATCGCACATAAAGTTTGTTGCACATCCCCTCCTCTACTTTTTCCCCCACTTTGGGAAAATTGCCCATTGTAGCCTCTATGTTTGTACCTAAATGCATATTTGGTGTTCAAAACTTATTCACTGTGACGAAACTTATTCGAATCAAGGGAGTTCTACTTCTGTACACAATGATTATTTGAGTTGAAAACAGGAAAAACATTCATTTCTAAATTTCAGGTTGGTGGCATTCCATGTTGCACAAGACTGGCACTTCAAACCAAACCACTGACATTCTATTCAAAGAAAATAGCTCATGTAATATGAATACATTTATCAAATCTAGTTCTGGTTCCTTGTACTTCAATAAAATTACAAAGCACACCAGGTAATGGTACGCTGGTATCCTATCCCATCTATGGGTAGTCTGTCTGGTCCATTTTTGTATACATTTTCTGGCCTGTATTTTTTCTTTCTGTATTTATTTCTGGCCCATACTATCTATGCATACAACTGGCTTTAGGCATGCTTTCCATGCCAATGATAAAACCTCTTGTAGTCTACTATGCTTGAATCAATTCCTTGAGCTTCTATCTGACCCCTGCAGTTGTTAATATAAAGGGATGCCAAATCAGGGGTAAGGGAAAAATGATAACAGGAAAGTGTTGTTTTTTTTTTGTCTCTAAAACTCCAGCTATAGATGTATTTGTTGGATAGAGTAATTTGCAGAAGAAACTGCAATTTTTGACGCATTGCATCTAGCCAGTGAATAAATGTATCAGTTTATGAAGTGGAGAAATACAGCCCAAGGCTTAGTGACAAAATTGCTTGTTTTTCACCACATCACTTATGGTGGAGACAAGTCTGCGAGTTTCAGGGTAATTTTACCATATGCAGATTATACAGTCGCCCCCCCCCCCCCCCCGTATTTGCGGTTTCCATATTCGCCGTTTCCGTATTCGCGGTTTTTTTCCTTTATTGGAATTTTTCTCTAAAATACTCAGCAATCGTCGTTCACGTATTTTATTTACAAAATTTGAGTTGTGCTTGTTTAGGATGGCTCATTTTTCTAGTGCTACTGATAATGCTTTGAAAAGGTAAATCAAAATGAAAACTTGACAAGAAAAATTTGATATATTGACTGCTTGGCGAAGTCAATACCTTCTGTGGTCCGCCATTACGGAATCAACGAATGTTCGGTGAGTTATATCAAGAAATGGAATCTGAAATTCGTTCAGTCGTAGCTGTAGCCGCACCTGTGGCAGTCAAAACTTTGCAGCACCTATGGAATCCGTGTGTTTCACGTACAGAAAATGCTGTTTTTTGTGGGTACAAGACTGACACAAAAAAGTATTGCAATTGATTGTAATATTATAACAGAAAATTCGAAAAATTTTACTATTCCATAAGGAAAGGGCTGGTGAAACGTCTATTTCATCGGAATCTTATACAAGTAAAGGTTGTTTCATAGGTTTAAGAAACGATTCGGATTGCGCAATGTAAAAAGCACTGGCGATCAAGCCTCTGCCAACCAGGAGGCAGCTAGAAAATTTCGAAAAATTTGTAGAAAACTATTAAAGAGAAGGGTTATGCACCTCACCAGGTGTTTAACGCTGACGAAACTACACTATTTTGGAAGAAAATGCCGCAAAGAAGTTGAGCAACAGGAAGAAAGCGAGCTCCTGGTTTTAAGGCAAGTAGAGATAGACTTATTATGTTGTTTTGCGCAAATGCGAATGGGTACATGATAAAGCCCACCATCATTTTCAAATCTGCGAATTCGTGAGCGTTGAAGGGAAGGATAAGCCAAAGCTCCCAGTATTTTGGACGAACAATAAAAAGGCTTGGACTATGAAAACACTTTTCCTGGATTAGTTGAAACGGTTTTTCGTTTCGGAAGTCAGGAGGTACCTTGTTAGTGAATACATGCTATTCAAAGTTCTTTTGATATTGGGTTGATCGAGGAGGAGTTAATGCAGCTAACTGGTACTGAAACTGAAGCAGTACCAGATAAAGAAGTAGAAGACAAGTTCACCACAAGTAACATAGCGAAAGGGATTCGCAAGCTGAAATCAGCAATAGATTATTTTCATAACATAAATCCCTCTAGAGAGATTTAGATGGCTTTTTTCTCAGCCAGAGATATCAAGGAAACAGTTATTTTCCGGATATTATGCTGAGGTGAGCTCGGAGACGTGATGACTTTTCTTTCCGAGCTCACCTCAGCATAATATCCGGAAAATAACTGTTTTCTTGATATCTCTGGCTGAGAAAAAAGCCATCTAAATCTCTCTAAAAACCGTCCCACCCGGGGGCCATTTCCTGAAGTTAAGAGAGGCTACTAATGCCTCTACTTCAGCGCCTCACGACACAGTGCGTGAAATTAGGAAGGCAGATTCATGTGTCTCCAGTGGTGTAGATGGTAGCATGCTTGCCCGGTATGCAAGAGGGCCTGGGTTCGAGTCCCGGCGGAGACGTGACGAGTTTTCTTTCCGAGCTCACCTCAGCATAATATCCGGAAAATAACTATTTCCTTGATATCTCTGGCTGAGAAAAAAGCCATCTAAATCTCTCTAAAAACCGTCCCACCCGGGGGCCATTTCCTGAAGTTAAGAGAGGCTACTAATGCCTCTACTTCAGCGCCTCACGACACAGTGCGTGAAATTAGGAAGGCAGATTCATGTGTCTCCAGTGGTGTAGATGGTAGCATGCTTGCCCGGTATGCAAGAGGGCCTGGGTTCGAGTCCCGGCGGAGACGTGATGACTTTTCTTTCCGAGCTCACCTCAGCATAATATCCGGAAAATAACTGTTTCCTTGATATCTCTGGCTGAGAAAAAAGCCATCTAAATCTCTCTAAAAACCGTCCCACCCGGGGGCCATTTCCTGAAGTTAAGAGAGGCTACTAATGCCTCTACTTCAGCGCCTCACGACACAGTGCGTGAAATTAGGAAGGCAGATTCATGTGTCTCCAGTGGTGTAGATGGTAGCATGCTTGCCCGGTATGCAAGAGGGCCTGGGTTCGAGTCCCGGCGGAGAAGTGATGACTTTTCTTTCCGAGCTCACCTCAGCATAATATCCGGAAAATAACTGTTTCCTTGATATCTCTGGCTGAGAAAAAAGCCATCTAAATCTCTCTAAAAACCGTCCCACCCGGGGGCCATTTCCTGAAGTTAAGAGAGGCTACTAATGCCTCTACTTCAGCGCCTCACGACACAGTGCGTGAAATTAGGAAGGCAGATTCATGTGTCTCCAGTGGTGTAGATGGTAGCATGCTTGCCCGGTATGCAAGAGGGCCTGGGTTCGAGTCCCGGCGGAGACGTGATGACTTTTCTTTCCGAGCTCACCTCAGCATAATATCCGGAAAATAACTGTTTCCTTGATATCTCTGGCTGAGAAAAAAGCCATCTAAATCTCTCTAAAAACCGTCCCACCCGGGGGCCATTTCCTGAAGTTAAGAGAGGCTACTAATGCCTCTACTTCAGCGCCTCACGACACAGTGCGTGAAATTAGGAAGGCAGATTCATGTGTCTCCAGTGGTGTAGATGGTAGCATGCTTGCCCGGTATGCAAGAGGGCCTGGGTTCGAGTCCCGGCGGAGAAGTGATGAGTTTTCTTTCCGAGCTCACCTCAGCATAATATCCGGAAAATAACTGTTTCCTTGATATCTCTGGCTGAGAAAAAAGCCATCTAAATCTCTCTAAAAACCGTCCCACCCGGGGGCCATTTCCTGAAGTTAAGAGAGGCTACTAATGCCTCTACTTCAGCGCCTCACGACACAGTGCGTGAAATTAGGAAGGCAGATTCATGTGTCTCCAGTGGTGTAGATGGTAGCATGCTTGCCCGGTATGCAAGAGGGCCTGGGTTCGAGTCCCGGCGGAGACGTGATGACTTTTCTTTCCGAGCTCACCTCAGCATAATATCCGGAAAATAACTGTTTCCTTGATATCTCTGGCTGAGAAAAAAGCCATCTAAATCTCTCTAAAAACCGTCCCACCCGGGGGCCATTTCCTGAAGTTAAGAGAGGCTACTAATGCCTCTGCTTCAGCGCCTCACGACACAGTGCGTGAAATTAGGAAGGCAGATTCATGTGTCTCCAGTGGTGTAGATGGTAGCATGCTTGCCCGGTATGCAAGAGGGCCTGGGTTCGAGTCCCGGCGGAGACGTGATGAGTTTTCTTTCCGAGCTCACCTCAGCATAATATCCGGAAAATAACTATTTCCTTGATATCTCTGGCTGAGAAAAAAGCCATCTAAATCTCTCTAAAAACCGTCCCACCCGGGGGCCATTTCCTGAAGTTAAGAGAGGCTACTAATGCCTCTACTTCAGCGCCTCACGACACAGTGCGTGAAATTAGGAAGGCAGATTCATGTGTCTCCAGTGGTGTAGATGGTAGCATGCTTGCCCGGTATGCAAGAGGGCCTGGGTTCGAGTCCCGGCGGAGACGTGATGACTTTTCTTTCCGAGCTCACCTCAGCATAATATCCGGAAAATAACTGTTTCCTTGATATCTCTGGCTGAGAAAAAAGCCATCTAAATCTCTCTAAAAACCGTCCCACCCGTGGGCCATTTCCTGAAGTTAAGAGAGGCTACTAATGCCTCTACTTCAGCGCCTCACGACACAGTGCGTGAAATTAGGAAGGCAGATTCATGTGTCTCCAGTGGTGTAGATGGTAGCATGCTTGCCCGGTATGCAAGAGGGCCTGGGTTCGAGTCCCGGCGGAGAAGTGATGAGTTTTCTTTCCGAGCTCACCTCAGCATAATATCCGGAAAATAACTGTTTCCTTGATATCTCTGGCTGAGAAAAAAGCCATCTAAATCTCTCTAAAAACCGTCCCACCCGGGGGCCATTTCCTGAAGTTAAGAGAGGCTACTAATGCCTCTACTTCAGCGCCTCACGACACAGTGCGTGAAATTAGGAAGGCAGATTCATGTGTCTCCAGTGGTGTAGATGGTAGCATGCTTGCCCGGTATGCAAGAGGGCCTGGGTTCGAGTCCCGGCGGAGACGTGATGACTTTTCTTTCCGAGCTCACCTCAGCATAATATCCGGAAAATAACTGTTTCCTTGATATCTCTGGCTGAGAAAAAAGCCATCTAAATCTCTCTAAAAACCGTCCCACCCGGGGGCCATTTCCTGAAGTTAAGAGAGGCTACTAATGCCTCTACTTCAGCGCCTCACGACACAGTGCGTGAAATTAGGAAGGCAGATTCATGTGTCTCCAGTGGTGTAGATGGTAGCATGCTTGCCCGGTATGCAAGAGGGCCTGGGTTCGAGTCCCGGCGGAGACGTGATGACTTTTCTTTCCGAGCTCACCTCAGCATAATATCCGGAAAATAACTGTTTCCTTGATAAATCCCTCTATTTTACGTTCTTCACATGTAGAAAAATTAGTAGAGGAAGCCTTGCCAACATACTCCGACATACTTAATGATATGAAGAAGACATGGCAAACAGAAAAATGACAACAACAACATTCTTTCAAAAAACATCGCCAACAATCGCTGCATCCTCTTTTACATTCCCTTCTATCTCTGTGTCACCCTGCTCTTTCTCATGATATTCAATAAACGAGATATACAATAAAAAACCTACGGTTTCTGTTATTCGCGGATTTCAATATTCGCGGTCACTCCTGGAACATAACCCCAGCGAATACGGGGGGCCGACTGTATGTTAAAGTGCACCTCTCCTCTGGTGTGGTCTGTGCTTACCCATTTCAGCTTATTCACCTGTTGGCCCTCAAACAAGAAGTTATCCACTCCTTAGATATAAGAAACTGGATGCAATGTAGAGATTCTAATTTTTTGAAGGAAAATTCACTGTAGAGGCGTGGATTTTCCCTCCAAAAACCACTGTCTCTACATTGTATCCAGTTTCCTATACCTTGTATGAGTTAAACGTTAAAAGTGATTCCAAACAAAATTTAAAAAATGTATGTTGTTGTAGAGAGATCATTCTATCAAGCACCATTGTAATGTTCTCTCTGTATATATTTTAGAATATGCTGAACTGATTTTTTAATGTTAATTTTCTTTTTTTGAATCAACAGAAAAGTGGAAGAACAAGTATGAAGTGCAACTGAAACAAAACGAAAGTCTTAGATTGGAAGTCGTAAGTATCTGAATTTTTTTTTTCTTCTTGGAAAAGCATGTTTGTATTTTTCAAAATGGTCTGTTGCTTTTTTTTTGTCAAAACTTAATGACAAAATCCTCAATATTTCACTGGTCAAAAATCATGGTCAGTTACAGTCCAGAGCCAAATTTTAATAATAAAATTTTTCTCAGGAAGTTGGAGGGAATCTCAACATTTCTCCTTCATAGAAATATCTCCTTATAAACTCTTCAGTAAACCAGTAGTATAAGTGCCAATGGATCTGATTTATCCAGAAGTTTTTGCAGCCTTATTAAAATCTTCTGATCAGAAACCATATTCCTGCCATTTTTTGTATCTTTACAGAAAAACCCTCAAATTTTGTCTTGTAAAAATCAAAAATCCATCAGTTCTCACAATCCCAGGCCTTCAATATTTCAATAGGAAAAAAAAGGAAATTTAGAATTCAAGTATGGGAAAAATGCCAATTGTCAAAATGATGCCAAAAATGAGCAAAGTTGTCAATTACTGATAAAATCGCCAGAAAACTTCCAATAGCAGGAATGGAATCACTACTGCAAGTCAGTGAACAGTTGATTAAGATGAATTCTGGGGAAAAAAGTTACACACACATGACGTGTGGGATAAAAATATTCATATTTATAGTCATAATTATCATAATTTAATTATAAATAAAATAATTTTTTATTCCTTGATTTAAGTGAACAAAAAATTCGGGTAAGCTTTGTCTCTTGAGATCTTTATAATAAGAAGTTAGGTGACCAAAATATGGCAGTGTCTGGAAAACTGGTTGTATAGTCAGGGTATGCAATTCCAAAAAATCCCTATTGTCCCATCTGTTTTCTTCAGAAGTGGAATATTTTGCCACGTAACAAACTACAGTGATACCTTAGCAACGAAGATGATTTGTTCCGGAATTGTGGTCGTTAGCTGAAACATGATTTCTTATAGATTTCTAAAGAAAATCATGTAATTCGTTCCAGATACGGCCCAAAATTTGAAGATAAATTTTGTAAAACACCAAGGAGTGCTATAAAAAAGACAGACAAAAGCTAAAATGAACAGCTTGGAAAATCTGATAAATGAGAATTTACTGGAAGATTAGGTATTAAAGAACTTTTTGATTTTACACTATGTGCACAAGTTTATAACAAACCCAATCTAGTTTGTAGATGTCCCCATCCATTTCTGATTTGGTCAGCTCATTTCTGTGTCTGATACAAACAGATGCAAAAGATGAGGCCCTAGAATGCCCAAACTGTTGTTTCGTTCCTAAAGAGTCTTGCACTGAAAGAACATGTGCTCTGAAAACATGGGCTTTTTTTCTTTTCTTCTGATGCATCTTCTGTGGGCTGAATCTTTCATTTTGCATGAAATTGTTCAGAAACGTTCAGGAAGAGAAATGAAGGTACATCTGGAAAAATATTTCAAGGTTGACAACATGAATTAATCAGGCTTTTGTGTGTGTCTGCGTTTGCATGCGTGCGCCATTAAAAAAATCTTTGTTAGCTGAAAAGTTTGTAAGCTGAAGCATTCAGTAATCAAGGTATCACTGTGCAGACTTTTCAAGTCTGAGGATTAGTGCCTGTGCAATGGATGTTGTTTTGCATTTGCCATTGGCATATGCAAAATGATGGTTTGGGGGTTAACCCCTCCTCCCCAGCCAAGATTATATTGTTATTTTACAGGAGAAAAAACATAATCCTTGCCCTCACTTCAGGGGGGGGGGGGACAAATGAAAATCCTGCATATGCCTATGGGTACAACATTGTATATGCAGATGCTGCTGCTCTCCTGTATTGGTTCGATGATCCCTACCTTGGGGAAAACCCTATTTTAGATCCAAATGCCTTTGTTGGTTCTTTTGAAGCCATATTGTGAAAAACTTCCGAAATTACATTATGCAATTTAGAAATGTTGCTGAGCTTGTCAGGAGATATCCTACAGAGGTTTTGAAAAAAAAATAAGCGTGTTCGTCGTAAATCAGAAATATATGGGGGGAAAATTATGACAGTGTAGAAAAATGGTTAGGATTTGTGCAGGCTTAGAAACAATGAATTTTTTTTGTCATTTGTTCCTTCATATATAAAAAACAAACAGCCATTACTCCTTTTTAAATGCCTCTTGTACTTAGGAGTGCATAATAATTAGGAATGTATTTAAAGCCATGCTAATGAAAGTATCAGACATTGTTCCAGAGAAAATTATCTTGTGTAAGGTTTTGAAATTTGCAGTAAAACCCCTTGGATGCGGTCACCTGTTGTATTGCCAAATTCTAATTACTGATAATTTGTATAATAAAAGTATGCATTTTTCAAACCCCTTGGTAATGGTCACACCCTTCTTTTTTGTGGAATTTTTTTTTTGTCCCGCCAGTGTCTGCAAAAGAGGAGTTTTACTGTATATCAGACACTGAAATCAAACCTAGTTCATAGTAATTTCGTGATATTAAAATATGATTTTTCCATCTTCTAGAACAAAGAAAGAGAAATGAAGGAAAAGAGGCTCTCGTCTGCAGAAGGTAAAAATAAAATATGATTTTTTGTTTCTGTTTCCCCCACCTCATTGTAATTTGCAAGCGGAAAATTTTTTGTCCACTCCAACTTATATAACCCATTCTTTTTTTTTTAATAATAGTATAATGAAATGTTTACTGAAACATTCACATTTTCATTAACCCTTTGAGCAGCATTGATCTTATTTTACCACTGACAAGCCCAAATATTTTGTGAAGTTGATTTCTCAGTGGAACACTTTTTTCCTATACACCCTAGTTTGCACGTTCTGAAAATCAAAAGAAAGCCTACTTTATCTGAGAAAGATGTGGTACTTTAAAGAGGGGTCTGCTGATTTCTTCTGGGTCGCTTAAAGGGTTAATTTGCGTCATACAGTCTGACTTAATTGTAACAAATACAGATATTGAGATTCTTCACATATAATAAAGTTTTTTTATTTCTAGTGAACAACTTACTTATGCTTATCAAGCTAGGACAGATACAAGGAAGTTCGCACTTAACAAATATTTTTGCTATTTTTTCTGATTTTGTTATTAGTGGGTTGGGACTGTATTACAGATATTTATTTCTCTATAGCAACTTTTCCCCCCTTGAAACAAAGCAACATGTTACATGAAGAACTGAACTTCATGACTGACTGACTAATTTTTGTTTTTCAATTCTGCTAATGAATGGGAAGGTCTAGAGATAACATTAATATTTGTATTTGGGTTGCAGGAAGGGGAGGAGTTCTCTCTATACCCTCAATTGAATGAAACCTGACGGTAACAGTCTGGAGTAGATGCAGCATTTCTTTGGCAGTTTTTTTTTTCCGTGAGGTTCAGAAAATTTAATGAGAGGAACAAATATAACAGGAATGTTCATTGATTCAAAACTGATTTATTGCTATAATATAGTATATTTGTCTCTGTTCCAATGCTTATTTTGCTTTTTTGAATGGCCTGTGATTTATTTGATCAAATTTTTGTGATTCACTGTGAACATTTGAATTGCTTCTGTACAATTTTTATTCTTCGTTTATGTTATTTAGTTGCATTAAAAGAGACATCTGAAAAGCTTCAGCGTATGCGAGGATTAGAATTGGAGCTTCTGAGTGAAAGGGTATGTTTGCATGTTTTATTCTTAGATGTTGATTTAGAGAATTGATACTAATACTGATGATCCCTACTGTGATTTCAAATAATCATTTTTATGTTTATTAGTGTAAGGTATTTGTAGAGCATTCAGATTCTCATAAAAATCTCCCTGATAATGACAACTATTCTATGAAAAGAAATTTCTAAACATGATAGTTTTTCAATTTAGACAATATCTATACTAATAAAACAACAGTAGGACCTCTCAAATCTGGACTCCTTGGGACCTAAGTGATTCCAGATTATGAATCCAGTCTTGCGTGTTTCCCTGTTTTCATATTTAAGGCGATAATACTGTTGACGCCGTTATAACAACCCCATTTTATAGCGACCATTCCATTACAATGACCAGTAGGATAAATCCCAAATGTTTTCATAGAATGACTATCATATATGTTATACTTTCGATATAACGACCGTCTAATATAACGTCTGTTTTTATTAATTAGAGTCGTATATTAAGGGTCGACTGTATATTATTTTGAGAACTTCGATTGATATGTTTCTTTGTAAAAAAAAATTAATAAATACTTACATGCATATAGTATCAGATAATTGTATTTAAAAAAATTCTAATTTACTTATAATTACCAGTCATCCATAGAAGAAGAAAAATGTACTCTTTAAACATTTCTTGTAGTTGCTCGAATCTGAAAAAAAGAAAAACAATTTTTTTTCCATTTCTGAAGACTGTAAACCTTAGATTTTACAAATCAGAAATCTGATTTCATGTTCTCCACACAATATTTGTTCTGCAGTTTAGCTTCTTCAAAAGTTCAACTTTCTCACATATACCTAAAAGGGTTATGTTTCTGTTTGCAATATGTACCTGCCACATCAGTTGAAGTTTTCAACATGTATGGAAATTCACTTACAAGGAAGGGGTTCCAAAGTGTTGTCCTAAAAACGAATATGGAAATATTTAAGTGCATTTTCATATCACCCAGAAACACATAAATACAAAAAATTAATGCAGAATGGAATTATAAAAGCCCCAAAAATTTATTAACTAAAAATTTGAAACTAGTGATTTCTCTCTTTTTTTCTTTCTTTGTCTGTGCTGTAATTGATCATGTATTGTTTGAATGATGTCACTGTAACACTAAGGTTGCTGGATTTTCATTTTTGGCCTCAATTGGTATTCAAAATATTAATATTTACAATTTTTTTTTAGAGGAAGCCTATAATAACTCTGCCAGATTTTTTAATATTTTTATGCATATTTAAATGAGTATAATCTGGTAATTTTTTCAAAACTTTTTGAAGTTGTCACCTTCAGACCCTTTCCTTGCTAGATACAAAATAATGGAAGAAAATCATAGAAAATATTTGGCATGCCCCCTTACAATCCTGGGAAAAAGGGCTCCCATGGTGGAATCTTTGTCGGGTACCGAAGCCAGACTTTTCACAGGCTCTTCTATAGGGAATTTATAGCATGGGAAAACAAAAAATGAGTGTAATTGTCCCAGGTTTGTCCCACCCTTCTGAGGGCCATGGACTGCCTGTTTTAAAGCAAAGTTGCAAAAAGACAGAAGTTTGAAAGCAGCTGTACAGCGCAGAGAATTGAAATGAAAACAGGAAAGTTCTTTTAATCGAAGCTGACTTTGACTTTTCACATTCATTGAAACACAGTTGCCAACCTTGTTTCTGTGAAGCCTAAAAATTGCTGTGGGCAGGGGGGGATATGCAGGATTGAACTTTGGAGAAGATTGAACACTGGGTATGGGAGGGCCACAGTGAATTTCTTCCAGAGAATTCTTAGTTACCAACCTTCAAAAAGCATTCTAAATTAACAGAAATTGATTAAGATTACATGCAAATGGGTTTTGTATGTTTTAATCATTGTACAAATATATTTGAAAATATTTTAAATTTCTGATAATTTAAAATATAATCAGGGGCCGCATGGACACCCTGTGCCCCCTCCTTGAGATTCCTGTGGCTGTGGACACCTCCAATAAATGGTACAAAAAAAAGACATGAAATGTTCGATATATTAGAAAAAAGTGAAACATAATTTGGTCACAAAAAAAATTTCAGTTGAAGTGTCTGGATTATGGATTCATCCGGATTTGGGAGATCCTACTGTAGCAATTTATGCAAAAGAATGGTTTCAAATTTTTGATTTGTATTATCTGTGATAAGAAATTTTTCAAGTATGAAAGAATGATCTAAATAAGTTATGCGTTATCTTGAATGCTGTGTTGTAATTTAATTTTACTACAGAATATAATAGATAGTGGAAATGGAAAGTATCTTACTGAGACCTATTTAAAATATTAAAATTAATTTTTTTTTATAATATTATTCCAAAATGTGTAGTTGAAATAATTTATAATTCCATAGAATAGAATATAACAATCTACATAAGTCTCTTACTATTTATCATATCTATTGCATCATAACAAAGTAATTGAATACACGAATATAAGTTTTTTGCTGTGTAAATCATTTTGTGCCATCAAGAATCGAACCTGGTTTATATATTATTGCATATAGAAGTCATTATCAAACATTTCTTTTGATATTTAAATTTACTATATGGTAAGTGATTGAATTTTGAATTTTGTTTATAGGAACAGACAAATTCACTGAGCGAGCAGGTTGAGGAACTTGAGAGTGAGTTTTATTTTTGCCTTTGATATATATATATATTAAATAACATGATCCTCACGTATTTTCCATAAGATCCATCTAAGAAATTTGTTAGGTATTAGTAGACATCCATGCCCGAACCGGGATTCGAACCCTGTCCTACACATTCAGAGGCTAGCTCCCTAACCGCTGGACTGCCCTCTGGCAGTCCTATTGGGATAGGAATTTAAAACTACAAATAATACTCGTGTGATACCACATTTTTATTTTCCGTTTTTGTGATTTTATGTTGTTTTAGGTAGTTTGTGCACTTCAGATTCTTTTGCAGTCAGATGGCAGCACTTCTCAAACAAGAAGCATGCTCAACTGAGACATCATGAAAAGATTATAGATACACATTCACAACACTTTTCAGCAGACACCAATTCCTAGAAATTCCTCAGAGGAATTTTCACTATGTTCATGTGTAAAGCTCAGTGATAGATAGTAGTGTCATCTATATTAATTACAACGGTTGCTTGCAAAAGTAACTAAGAGTGCTCGATGTGTGTGCAATTTTGTACTTGTGTCTTTTTGATCGATGACACCCTCAGTGGAACTCACTCGAGGATTACTTAATTATGTTGATTTGAATTTGAGTGCATGCCATAGTTGCTAAATTGGTGCTTTTTTTTTTGTTGATTGAAAATAGACGATGTTCTTGACTAGAAATGACTTTCGGGTCTCTGTCCTTGTCTATTAATTGAATTTAACCACTGCGAAGTTGTGTGGGGCATTGTGAAAACTTGCATCACAAGGACCCCCCATGTTGATCCTTGCAGGTAATACGGTGGTGGTCAACTAATTAAGTATTATTATTACTTTTTTAAATAATGTATTCCTCACGTATTATCAAGAGATTTGTGTGATATGTCCAGAGAATTTGTTAGTGTTAGTAGACACCCATGCCCGAATTTGGATTCGAAGTCAGGCCTGCACAGTGAGAGACTAGCTCCCTAACCACTCAACTCATACTGGCAGTCAAGTGTTTTAAATTGGTTTGTCAACTTTGAAGCATGAACGCAAGCTGGTCTACATAAGCACAAAAATTCAAGCATCTACCACTTTCAATTCCAAATCTGGAAGACAGGTGGGAGCACATTTTTATCACTGAATCGGCTTAATTCTGATATCATAAATATGATAGAGCTATGCATGTATATGATAAGGCACATTAACACAACATTCTCCACTATAAACCTCCCCTGAAGAATGTTTACAATGTGCATATATGGTTGAGTAGTATTCTGTGTTATTTAAATCATTTATCAAATCATCTTGTGTATCAATGTCTGTATTGCACATTATGTAGTTTAAGGGTGCTCAACCTTTTGGAAAGTGTGGGCCATGTCATTTGTATGAAAACTTGTCATAGGCCAACTGAGTGATCTGGAGCTGTGCCTCAAGTCACTTAAAATATCTAAATATGCCGCTCCCACTGTGTAACTGATCACTCAATTGATATGTAAATATACTGTGGGGCCTATGTGGGAATGTGTCATGGATCACTTAAGTGATGTGAAATTGTGCTGTGGGTCTCTTCCATGATCCACTGTGAAAGTCCTGCAGCACTTTCAGGGCCGTCATTTCAACTTTTTCCGGGGGGGGGGGGGGAGCAAAGAACATGTACTCAATGCATGATGTATATATATTTGTATATATATATATACACACACCATTTTTAATGTATTTTCAAAAGCTGGGGGGTGACGGGCCTGAGCACTTTCCAGTGATCTAAAAATGAGCCACCACTCACTGATCCGAAAATGTGTCCCAGACTAATTGTGATGTGGAACTGCACCACAGGTCACGTAAGTGATCTGTTAATGTGCTGCTTAGTTAATTTTTACAAAATTAGGTTTTGGATCATGGGGTTACATCAGAAGACGCCAGAAAAGTCAGCTGTCTGAACATGGTTAGAGGGCCACATTTGGCCCATGGGTTTGACCATGTATGATGTAGTTGAATTATCTTTTATTTCTGAAAGTTTGAATACAATAAAATGATCAGAATAAATAAGCATTTCATGGTTTCAAATTTGTATCTCTTTATTTCACATAATTTTCCAAAATATTTATTTAAAGATAGTAAGTATCGTTACATGGAACTTACCTTTTCTTTTTTTCAAAATAATAGTGAAGTTGTCGGAGTTGGAAAAGAAGTTGAACCTCTCTTGGAAAGAAAACACAAGAATGAAAGAGCAACTGAAAAATTCGGTACTTAAAAAATTTAATTCATTTTATGTCCAAGCTATATTTTTTTACATATAAATTTATTGATTTCTATTGATTCGTGGTTTGGCAGACACCATAGTAATGTTTTTCTTTTATTTGCACTTTGGTGTGATTGCAAAATCTAAACAAATGAAGCTCATAATCACAATGAAAATTACGTAAATGTTATTATTTTCCTCCCTTTTTGTTTGCAGAATCCGAGGAAAAGGAAATTCACTTCCTTCAGCTATTTTGACAGTAAGCATTTCTCTTTACTTCTTTATTTTTGATTGATTAAATTTGCATAACTTAATTATTTTTACCTGTGTGGAGACTGAAGGCATCAGGGGTATCTACCATCGTGGAAAAGTCCCTGAAGGGTCATGAAATGAAAAAAGGGTCAGGGAGGTCAAGAAGAAGTCATGAAATAAGATTTTTACGAATTGAATTTATGATTTTTCCCAGCAATTTCTGCTGCTTGATTTTATCTCAGAAGATCGTGGGCCCTAGATACCTGCAATCTTGCGTGCAGTAATGGTCTATTGAAGATAGTTTTCAGGCTTTACGAGTCAATTTTTGTTCAAAAAAAAAAGCACCAATATGAACAGCAGAAACAACTGGAGTTTCTATTGCTGATAGCTATTGCTCTGAATCTCAATGAAGTTCCATTTTGCATGCAAAAGAGCTATTTTATGTCACTAAATGGCAAGTGTTAAATTGCCAATATTGCTAAATAGCAAGTTGTTAAATGCTCAAATAAACCAAGGAAAAGTCACACAATTTTTCTTTGGGTATGTGGACACCCTGGTTTCGCAAAAGGCTTTTTAAATAAATTTTATGATAATTAAACTATTTTATGATAATTAAACTATTTTATGATAATTAAACTATGTTATGATGATAAATGTTATGATAATAACTTAAGAGAAGTTTTCTTGTGTGTTAAAACTGAGTTATTATATATTAAAAATATTAAATATAAATATATTAAAAAAAATATATGCATTTTCATCGCTGAGAAATTGTGCACTCATTAGATAAAATGTAAATGTGTATTTCCTTTTTGAAATGACAGCCACTTTATAAAATATATTGTTATAATATTTTTTGTCTTTGTAGATTCTTCCAGTTCATCTAATGAAGAAGCACCAGTGTCTCCTCAAGGTTACTTTTTTTTAAATTGCTATATCTTTTTGCTAGTATCTTTCCCTTTTATTCATTCAGTGTAACAAGAAGCACTGCCATGTTTCTATGAGTCTTGCAATCAATTTCTATTTTTTGCTTTCTGTACTGCCTGAAAGGGATGATGCTTTTATAAATTTTTTTAGTGTTCATGGGAATTTTATTTTCAAATTATTTTTCATAGGCGATGACCAAACCTCCATTTCTGCTGCAGGCTCAGATTTTTGTCTTGGTGAGTAGATCTGCTTTCATCATTTTTCAGTTTTACTTTTGTTTTGCCCATCATGGTTTTGAATATAGTGAAATCTTGATATAATGATATTCTGTGGACCTAGAAAAAATGTCGCTGCACGTGAAAATCAATAATAAAATTAAGGGTCGTTTGTTTCAATTTTGTAATAATATTCATTTATAGTCCAATTTTTCTCGGAAGAAGGAGAAAGCTGTACATAAGAGGCAACAGTATAATCCACGTTATGAAATTTACATGTGTTTTAATGTAAACTTTCGTACATTGTACACAGAAAAATATGGTACATTGAATCTTATACATTTTGTAGTTTTCTTACCATTTCTACTGGGTGATTGTTTACACTAGGGTCTGATTAACCGATTAATTGTGATTTTATTTAAAATGTTTAGTTTGGTTAATCTATCTGATCAATGCGATTTAAAATTTTCATTAAAAGTTTGTAAATTAATTCATTTCTTTTTCTAATCAGGCTTCTGTTCTTTCTCGTTGATCATCTTCAATTGCTATATTCATCATCAGAATTTTTCTCAATGCTCAACACCTGAGATTGAGAAATTTCGTATTATTTGGTGATTTCAGTTTGCATTTTTTTTTTACTCCATCCAAAAAAATGTCTGGTTTAGTAGTTATAGTCAATGCCAAGATGGTTGCTTAAAAACAACCATTTGAGTAATTTGAAGTAATTCCTTTCTATTTAGCTATTGATGCAATTAATAGAATTATTGCAGAGGTCTTTTCTCTAGCCAATGACTACCAATTTTTTTCAGAGTGCAAGGTTGGCCCACACCACATGTGATCCAAGTATTTCAGGGGGGAATGATAAATAAATGCACCAAACGTGTTTGGTTCTACAATATCCCACCTATGCACAAACCAGTTGCATTCACGGCTTTTCATACAAGAAAAGTGTTTTCATGATCCACATGATCTTTCCTTGCTCCGCAAATCAGCACAGCTTGTTTTCTCATCCACATTGTACAGGAACATAGACAGTACAGAGGTCCACCATTCACAAAAAATTTTATCATTAATATAGGCAGCAGAGTGAAAGTTACAATCTCCCCCCCCTCCCACCATGCACATCCTCTGGTACCACATCTCCCCTTCAAAGAACATGTAACCTGTTATATACGGGTAGTCCAGCAAATCACTGAAGGACAGCGCATTTGACGCACTGAGTGGATACAAAACAGTTTAGCTGACACCCCTCTATAAAGCCCCGTCCACATGTGTAAGATTGGGGGGTCGCTTTGGTGATAATTACCAGCATGGCAACTTTTTTCCCCTCGTAGGGAAAAAAAGGTTTGAGAAAAGTTCATAAAGAAAAGCCTATTTTTCTTGGAGTGGATTGGTGGTCGACACCGACCTTCTCTCCCACGATCCTTTGCGCCGTGAAAACTACTGTAAGCTCCTTTGTCAGCCATCTTGAATCAAGCACTTCCGTTCAACCCAAGTAACCAGTGACAACTTCCGGAAAGAAGAGGGGGATTACCGGCATAAACTAAACGTCATGTGAATGGTTTGTAGCGAAAATCCCTGTTATTGGGAACTTCCCGGGATGTTTTATTGCTTATGTGAACGGGGCTTGAGGGAGACAAAGGGGTAGGGGGTCTGTAAAAGGTCTGCTAGAGAAGGAAGTCTACAGAGGACTGATCAATGGGTGGGGTATATTTGTTTGATGCCCACAAACTAGGGAAAGGTTTTTTTTATAAATTTTGGCATCTACAATGAAGATGATATTAAGAATATTTCATTTCATATTTTTATAAAGAGTTTTTGATGACTTAAATAGCATTCATACCCCTCCCCCATCATCAAAAGTCAGCAAATCCAACTCCCATCGTTGCTGATGTAAGACTTGAATGGCTCCTAAAGCAGTTCAGGATTAGGATTTTTTTAAAATCTCGTCTGGCAACATGTTTAAAATAAGTCTGAAATACAGGGTGAGCAAAAAATGTCTGTAGAAACTTTAAAAATTCATAAAAACCGGAAAAATAACCGAAATAAGAAACGATTTGCATCGTTAGGTCCCAGGAAGTTTTTTAAGACAGGGAAAAACAAAAACAGCCGATAGGTGGCGCTGACATGTACAAGTGAAAGGAAAGATATGCAAATAACGAACAGAATGCCTCCAAATCGTTTATTACAGCAGTATGTGTTGGCCACCATGCATTCCATATGACCACCACCACAGGCGAGTCACAGATCCAACAACGGCAGAGTGCAGCAGGTCCACATACGCTGTTTACTATGGTGAACTGGTTGTGGATTAGGAACACAAATTTTTATAACCATCTCATTTGCATATTTCCACCAAAGTCGCTCATACCATCACCACCGATTAGCTGTTTTTTTCCCTGTCTTAAAAAAATTCTTGTGACCTAACAATGCTGAACCTGCAAACCGTTTTTTATTTTGGTTATTTTTCCAGTTTTTATTCATTTTTAAAGTTTTTACGGACTTTTTGCCCACCCTGTATTTTAGACAGTAAGTACATAATAGTTAATGTTAACAGGTGTCATGTTGGTTGCAATACTATTGAGTAGGATAAAGTTTTTGAAATTAACCACATCAAGGAGGAACTTTAACATTGTCTCTATAGGAGGCATTTTGGTTCCAGAGGATGTTATTCATATAATCAGGGTATTCATTACCCAATAGTAGAATTAAATGGCAGACTATGATTCTGTTTCATTGGATCTTTGATGCGCAAGGAAAAACTGGGACAAACAGACATGCCGAAAGCTTTTTTTCGGGAAAGTGAATTTTACAGCAAAAAGCCGGGATTGTTCCAGAAAACTGGGACATCTGGCCACCCTGTGCTCAGGAATCAAGTGTGGTATAAATTTCCTGCTCTTGTATTTTTTTTTAATTTATTTGTTTTCGTTTTCAGGTGATATACCTGCAGATTTACAGTTGCCACGAGATGCAGAATTCGATCAGAATTTCAATGATGATTCATTAAAACCCAGCTGTACATCTTCAGTATCATTCCAAAGACTGGATGCAAGCAGTATAACGAATTCACGTTGGTGGAAGTTGGAAGATTCATCCAGTGGACAAGGATACAGTGAGAACATTGGTGAAACAGAACGATGTAGCCAAAGTCTATGTCAAAATTCTGAATCCTATCCATCTTTTGCTGTTTGCCAGAATTTACTTCAGTCTTTTCCTCCAGCTACATTAAATACGCGACATCACCATAACAAAATTGAAAGCTTTTTCGAAAACTTGGCAAAGGCAGCAAGTCTTCCAGATATTTCGCCAATCCCATCTCCAAAACTAGTCCGGGAAGAAAATGATGATGACGGTGTGGACAGTGATGCTTCACAAAAACACCATGTTTCATCTTTACAAAAACACCTTGAGGACCTGGGTATTTTACCGTGTGAAACTGAAACGTGTAAGAAAAAACGACCTCGTGCCAGTGCTGCTCAAAGAAAGAAAAAAGTGCAGAGGAAGAAGAAAAAGAATTCTGAAGTCATAGTTGAACAGGAACATATTGATGCACTGCCTCAAGAACAGGAAGAGATCTTATGTCCTCGGTTCTTGGAAGATTTAAATACAGATCAGGAAACTGAAACGATGTCAGTAAGGGATGAAAACTTAGAGAAAAAATGTGACATTATGGATGAGGCCACTTTACAACATCATCGATCAACATCACCTTTCCAAACACAGCATGAAATAAGGGTCGATATATGTCCTACGCAATCAAGGGAGAGCGATGAAAGTGATTCAGTAACTGATAAAGAGGAATCACAGTCAATCATCAACATCAATAAAAATATTGGGGGATCAGTGTCGAAAAGTGCAGAAAATGGTGATGTCAATGCCTCTGCAGCGAATCCCAGTATCCCATCATCACTTATGCATGAAGACTTACGTGGTTCACAACCTACTAGTGAAATGAGGGATGAATCGGGAAAAGAAATTTGCGAAAATTCCGCAAGAGATGATGGTACACTTTTGGAATCCTATAGGGACTGTATTAAGAAAAAAGTTCGTATTGCGAGGAAAACAGTTCCAGAAATGGATCAGAATAATATCGTCTCATCTACCAAAAATCTGGTTAAAAATGCATATCGTCCATTGCCCAAAGTTGGAAGAAGTGGAAATCAAGAAGAACACGATCATATGAATATTGGTTTCAAATTGTTCAATATCAGCACAGAAATCCCAAAAAAGAAAAATGTTCGGCAGACCAGGAAAAAGAGAAAACAAGAAAATGATCATAATACAGTAATTTCCCAGCAGCAAAAACCTGGCATTTCACCGTTGCAAAATCAGCTTGCAGACTCTAGTCCTTTAGAAACTGAAATATGTGCTACACAAATGGATGATAAAACAAAAAGTGATTCGAATTGCAATGAAGATAACATGCAGTCCCTTATGGATACAGACTTTGAGGGGGGAAATCCGCCATCCTCTAAAGAGAATGTGTGTCGAAAGAAAAATGTTCGGCAGACCAGGAAAAAGAGAAAACAAGAAAATGATCATAACACAGTAATTTCCCAGCAGCAAAAACCTGGCATTTCACCGTTGCAAAATCAGCTTGATATATATACCAATATTGAGAATAAGTTCATTTTACATGAACGTGACATTTTATCCACATCCAAGCAAAAGCAAGGCTTTCTGTTGTCTCAGATCCAAACCGAAATAGATAACAAACAGACGAATGTTTATTCCTCATCAACTGAAGATGAACCCCAACCACCTCGCATTGACACAGATTCTGAGACTGAGAATCTAATGCTGCCGATGAAAAATAGAGTACGAAAAAAGAACAGCAAAATCAAAAGCTCTTTACAACGATCTCGTTCACATCAGGAGAGTCATTCACCATGTGTAACTGAACAAACAGGCCTTACAGATGAGACCCAGTCCCGAATAGATCTGAATTGCAAGAATCTGTGGCACGATAAGAATGGACATATTATGGATGAGGCTGATGTACATAAGCATAGTGTTTCATTCATAGGATTGCCATTGCCGCAGAGCATAACTGAACTAGGCAGGAAACAGCAGAACATTGATTTGCCATCTGCTGAGGATGAACCAAAACCACCCAGTATTGACACCAGTTCCGATCCTGAAAATCTGCAGCCATTCAAGGGGAAGAGGTTGCAGAGGAAGAATCGCAAAAGTGCTTCACAGAAACCTGGTTCATCATCATGCTCACCAAATCATCAGAAAAATGTTTGTTCCGCAGCTGAAATATTTGACGTTAAACCATGCAGTGATGCAGTATTTCTTACAAATGGAACCCAGTCCCAAGTTGATTCTGCTCATGAAGCCAGAAATATTTCATCCGGATTCGAGACCACTGAAAGCGAAGAAAATTGTGATGCAAGTGAAACCGTTTCTTCATTTGATGCTCATTCGTCGCCAATGCAAAATGAAAGCATGTCTTCTCCACTGTCTGAGAATGTGATGTGTGACACGCTGAAGGATGAGAAACAACCTGTGAGTACAAAAACCCATTCCAATCCTGAAATGAGTTCAGAAATTAAATATAACTGGTTCGAGAGGAAATACCAGCGACGACAGCGTGAAGCTGGAAGGAGCAATGAACAAGTTAATAAAAAGGTTGAAAATGATGTGGGTACTCATGTCCAGCCCCGAAACAGGGGATATCAGAAGATGCAAGATATTCTGCAGCCCAAAAGACATGGAATACGGGAAAGAATTCGTGACATTTGGGACAAGACCCATGTACAACCTAAAGTTACACCTGCGCAGAGAAAGAAGTTGTATCCATCTCTGCTGAAAGTTGAACCTTTTGAACAAAACGATAAAATGAAAAACAGTCATGGGACTGAATCCCAGTCTCATATCAGCATAGATCCTAACATGAGGAACCTGTTGCAGCCCAATAGAAATAGGACGATCAGCATTCATACCCAAGTTACTGAAAAAGTTATTCCACAGCAAAGTCAAAAAAATTATTCTTATTTTAAAGCGTGTACCAGCAACGTCAAGGAAGAAAATTTTTCGTACGAGAGCAAAAGGCTAGAAATGTCTGATGATTCTCTGAATATGCACACAAAGGAAGAAGAAAACAATAACAGCCATGGTAATGTTCTGGAGAGAGAGAAACAAATGGCACAAACTTTTAATGAAAGTGAAGATGAAAACACTCTTGTGATGGCCACGGATGAGTCGGATCTGGATGATGCTCTATCTCCATCTACTTCAAGTCTGACCGAAACTCCGCTCACAATAGCTATTGATCAGCAAGAAGAAAACTCTGAAGATTGTGAGGGTGAAGGGAACTTGCTTATTGCTGCCGAAGATTCTTTTCCGGAGGGAAATAGACCCGCAGAAGCGAACAAGAAAAATGAAAATGATCCAACAAGTATGCATCTGGATTCCAAGAGTTGTGACGCTGGTAAAATTTCGTTTATACGAAAGCACAGGAATGTGAGATATCCAGAGCTGGGCCAGCATCAATCGAGGTTTGTTCCAGTTTACGAGGAGGCCATCACCCAGAGAAAGATCCAAGAAAATCTCACATTGTACGGTGCCCTCAGAAACTTGGACCAGTTGCGCTTGAAGAAAGACAAATACAAGAAATGCAAGCACAACCTCAACGTCGCTCTTCTGAACCCGAATAATGCAAATGATGCCAATAGCGCTGCGCAAAAGATTGCCATCCACCTCGGTCTGTCGAAGAGGAATCCGTTGATGACGTTCATGGAGTCTTCCGAAACAAGTTACCTGTTGCCTGTGATGGAACGGTGCATCGTGGAATCCTTGTTCGAAGTAGAGACTAAAAAGAAGTTGCATCTCAGTGATCTGGTGTGCACAACACAACAGGCTTTATATGAGCGAATTTTCCGCACCATTAACCATCCGTCTCCCGAAAAGAACATTTGTGGCATCAGTGCTCTAGCTCGTGTGTTTACAGAGATCTGCAGGAAATTGGACCGGCACGAGTTTGTGCGTGATTTATTTCTGAACGTTCTCCAGTGGTATCGCGACTTGGCTCCTCACATCATGGCTTCTATAGTGGGTGTTTGGTCTGATCCATTTAAGCTGAGCGAAGGAAAAGGTTGGTGTGTGTGTTTTTTTTCTTTCAACCTTTTTTTGCAATATTTTATCATTAAAGTTTTATCTTATTCAAGTCCTGGTTGTGGTCATAAAATTGTAGGTTTTTAAGTGATTGATTTGAAAACGTTAAATGCTTTAAGAAGTAAGTTTTTGTCTTAATTGGCAGCGATCAGGAGCATATTTACACAGGGTTACTTAGCAGGCTATGCTTCAGAGAAGCAGCAAATTAGACGAATCAGTGATCAAGAAACTCGGTAAAATGAGAGAAAAGGGTGCAAAAATTTGTATAGCCTATCATAGGTCTGCCTCTGCCTAGGGAACGAAGGACTAGGTTGATGAGTGACCAAACATTCTGATTCACTGTGATTCGCAATTGACCTTCATTTCTCTGATGTTATCAATTTTTTAGTTGAGTTTAACAAAAATTTACAACTTTGTTCCCCTTTCACAATTTTTTTATTTTATTATTATTATTTTTTTTTTTTTTTTGATGCAGTCGTAATTTCCGATGTGTATGTATATATATATATATGTAATCTTGCTTTAAACGTTTTTGAAGCCTCAATTTTATTTCCCATATCAGAACATTCCCCTATTCAAGAAGTCTCCCCTCCCCCACCTGATATGTTTTGAAATGTATGGTCTTGATGATGCTTTCTTAATCGGGATCCACCTTACCTTTATGGGTGCGCATGTATAAGTCAGTTTGCATTTTTGTTCCAGACAACCCATTGAAGAGGGTGCTCAACCATATGTTCAAACAAAAGCCTGCCAAGCTTTCCTTGGAATTTTGGAGGCAGAGCGTTTTCGCATTCAAGAATATATTTTCGTTAGATCCGACGTCAGAGTCTTCTCCAGATGATATTGCAGCATCCATCATCCATTCGCTTGAGAAAAACTGGCTGAAAAGTACGCTTTTATTTTCCTCCTCTCTTGTTTTCATTGTTAAATTTACTTGCTTAAATAAGGCATGGTTATATATTTTTTTTATTTTTGCAGGTTATCCTTCGGTGGAAGAGGATATAAAATTTGCTATCCTGGCACTTGATATAATGGCCACACACCAGGGTTGGGATTGGACGAAGCAGGTGTTGGTAGATGGTTTCTTGAGTCGCACTGTATCTGGTCTTGGTGGGATAGCTAAAGAGAGCAGGTCGCTAGTTGTCAAAATATGTGTCCATCTGCTTGGTAGGTTTTTGTTATTACTATCTTTTAAATGGCTGAACGGCCTGCTGAATTTATCGACAGATTTTGCATACAGTCAACCAGGGCAACTTTGCCTTTTTTCCTTTTTTTTACAACTGTTTTCTCAACTGATAATGTATGAAAAGGCTTTGAAACCATCATAAACCATTAGTCTTGATGTCTAGTTTCACAATCTGTGGAAACACGACAAATTAAGTAAACCTATGTACCTGAAAATAAAAAACTGCATTGGGGCAAAGTTACCCTGGAAATGGGGCAGCTTTGCTATCTGTGTTAAAACCTAGTGGAAGTCACCAAAAAATGTTAAGAAGAAAATTTTTAGACAACATGGCTTAATAGCCCAGAAACTGCTTGCAAGTCATTGAACACCTGCCATGAGAGCCTCAGATAATACTTCAATGAAAACACCTTGCATATGAGTATTAACTCTTTATTACAAAGAAAGGTACACAGAAATATTCAAAACATTAAAATCGGAATGTTTAAAATTCATAAATTTCAAAGAAAACTTTGATTGTTCGACTGAAAATTTAAATTTGCCATGGTTTTCATAGTAAGTAAGGTCAATTGTATGCAGTCAAATCTCTAAGTCGAATATGCACTGGCTGACAAAAAAAATGATTTGTTATTATTAGTTCGTCTTACCGAAAATTCTGATTTCAGAGTGGGAAAAAGAAAGATTTATTAAGTAAAAGCGCTATTTACAAGTGTTTTTTTTTGTAAAACATGTCGAACTACTGGAGATGGAGAAATTCAAGATAAATTATTCTAATTTAATTATTGAATAAGGAAATTCAGAAATAAACTAACATACTGTATTATGGAAATGGACTACTACTTACATGCACCTCGTACACATTCCTCTGCTGAACTTCTAACGAATCTGCACATGCCGGAATGTGTGTTCTGAGTGTGTGCGGCCCCTAACATATACGTGTTGTTGAGTTTTGCTTGTTTTAGTGCTCATGCTGCCATCTGTCTTCTGTTTTCTGAAGTAAAGATGGAAATGCTTGTATTTTCATGTTATGTCAGTATCGTGTTCTAGGTCTGCCTGCTCGCTGTGGAGAGACTTTTTCAAATGGGAGACCAGCTTGTGTGTGCATTCGCACCTCAAAGCTGGAAAACCGCATATATGGAAATGGACGCATACATGATACTTGTTTAAAATGAAACCAATTAGAAACTGTATACAAAATTATTTTCTATCAAAAAATGCAGAAATTTTTTAGTTTCTCTCTCTCTCTCTCTCTTTCTTTTTTTTTTATTTTTTATTTTGGGGCTTCCTTTTGTGAGAAAGTCATTCACATTTTGCAAGCAGATAAAGAAAACCGCTAAATGAATCTGCTAAATTCTATTGCTAAATACAAAATTATTGCCAAATGTTATTTTTTTAAATTTCTCTTATTTGTGAAAAATTCAACTTGTAGGAAGAAAACTTCGAGTTAAGGGAAAATTTTAAAACTAAAATACAGAAAAACTACAGGGCTGAGTGAAAACTTTGACTTTAAAAAAATAATTCATAATTAGAAAAAAAATATGCAAGCATTTGGGAAAATGGCAAAATTCTATGTTGGCAAAGTTGCCCTTTTTTTACTTTTACCACCCTTTTTTTTAGCTTCTGGGTGCAATATTGCCAAATAATGGTATTCAATCTAAATAAAACGCAAAATTCACATTTAAAAGTGATCCTGTGAAAGAGGATCATATGCTGTTTCAAGTAAAACACAGTTTTTACTTACTTTCGAATGAATGGGCAAGGCGAGACACATTTGTAGAGAGACTACCAAAAACTCCTATTCTATAAGTCTAAAACAAAAACACTGATAAAGACCTATAAACAACTATAGTGAGGATTTATTGGTTGGCTCAGGAACTTGACAGAGCGCAAAACATTGTTTTCCAAAATTGGGAAAGTTGCCCCATATGGCAAAACTGTCTCTGTTCACAGTATATAGGTTGTTCATAATATGTGTAATTGAGTCTAAGCGACTGGTATCTTCTGTCAATTACAGAAAGCTTCCGGATAAATTGTCCAGAAGGTGATATGTCTTGTGAAGATGTCCTCATCGCATGTATGTCGCTGCCTGAAGATATTTATAAATGTGAGTTTATTTTTTTATCAATTTTCTATTTATATATATGTGAAAAAAGAATGATAGTGGCAAATGAATAAGGTCAGTGGCACACGAATAAGGCTGGGTTCACACTGTACTGATACAATAAGCAACACAACCCACAACTCAACACGGATTGGTTGAAAACCTGAATTGCAAGTTTTTTAACCAATCCGTGTTGAGTTGCCAGCATAGCAGTCCAGTGTAAACCCGGCCTAGGTTTCAGTCAATTGAAATTCGGTCTGCATCCGATTTTTGGGAAAGAAAATTATTCCCAAAGAATTTGCTTGAAAAAAGCTTTTGAGATTTTATTCCGGAGATGATGTGGAGTGTAATGTAAATTGTCGCCATTGCTTCAAATAAAAAAATATATTTCATTTTCAAGGGAAAAGACAAACTTCACCAAACAATCTGTGTCAATTCTTCCAGTTGAAAAATTCCCGAAATTGGGGAAATCACTTGAATCTGCTTTGACCATGTGTCCTGTTTCGTCTGCATGTCCCATTTCTGGCACGATAAAACAAAATTAGTTGGGAAGATATTTTATTTAATAGTAATAATGGCAGATAATTTGAACTACTGGTTGATTTAATTGATTGCCGCTAATCAATAATGCCATGCATGATGTCATGTTTTGCGAAAAAGAAAGTCCCTCTTCAATTTTGTCTTTATCAATTGAAAATTCCTATATCAGACCTGCCAACCCTCTGAATTTAGGCAACAGGCTCCAAATTTGTTATTCTTTTTTTCGTGCTCTCCAGAATTTGTATAAATTCCTTCCAATTTTAGCCGAAAAATACTTTTCCTTAATTTTTGCAGAAAAATTACGAGCATTAGCTATCTGTACATCTTTTTCAGCATATGTTCTGTGGGATGAACAATAAACTAGGGTTGTTAGATGATAGCATGCAGCAAAATTCATCTAGCACTTGACAGACATTCTGTTTGAAACTATTTCCTTCATTCCAAAGAGCACCTGACTGAGAACTAATTGTGCATTCTGTTATCTTTGGCATACAGCAATAATCGCTCTTGTCTGGCATTAGCCTGAAAGCTGAATCTTGTTTTTCTCTTCGTTTTTTTTTTATGCGAGACGTTTTGAAAGATCTTTCACCAGTTCACTGGCTCATACTGATTTTACTCTTGTGAGAATGCTAGGTTCAGTGTATATGTGGACTTCCCGCCCTTATTTTATTACAGTTCTGTTGTGCTGTCATTATCACCTGTGCAGAATCCTTAGCCACACTTCCAAATTGTTTGGTTTGGCGTGGCACCATGCAGCCAGTCAGAACTCTGTGTTGCACTAGCGACTGCGGTTGCTGTAGGTTTGCAGTATCTGCAGTGGCCACCGTACAGTTATGTGGCCATCGTGCTTGCCTCTCAGCCTGAGGATCCAGGTTCAAACTGTGTTGACGGCACAGTGGTGGTCGACTGAAGTTGGTTTTCTGTGGTTTGCCAGCTTTGAGGAGTGAATGCAAGCAGGTCTTCCATTTGAAAAGAGCAGGCAGACCTACAATACCGATACTCACATAACATGAAAATTCAAACATTTCCACCTTTACTTTAGAAAATGGAAGACAGATAGTAACCTGAGCATGAAACAAGTGCAACTTGATAGCATAAATACAGTAGGGTCACGCATGCACTCATAACACACATTCTGGCATGTGCCGGTTCATTAGAAATTCAGCAGAGGAATGTGTACAAGGTTCATGTACTGTTAAGTAGTAACAGTAGCTTCTGTAACCTATGGGTGTTCTGCGCTGTTGCTGTCATGTGCTGCCCGTGTGATTGTATTGAAAATAAAATGTGGGGACATTCCAGGTAGAAAAAAAATGCACCTTTTATCGGAAAGTTGATGAAATCTGGTGTTCTCTGTTCTTAAGATTTCATATTAGAAGCTGTTACGTTATCAACACAAGCAGCAAATGCTTTGCATTATTATATTCTGGTCAGGAGAGTATGCAAGACCTACCTGGGGGGGGGGGGGGGATTTGTTTTAATTTTTCTCACAAAATGAAAATGAGATATTTTTGATCAGGGCCATAGCATTGGTGGGTCAGGGTGGAGGTCCCCTCCTAGAAGAATCAGAATCTGGATTTCTGGATTCCAAAAGTTGAAACGTCTGAAAGAAAACACAAGCAGGTAAAACTATCTGGAAGAGTAATTTGGTTTTTTTAAATTTTTTAAGATAATGTTTCCAGACAATGATATCGCAGAAAAGGGAAATCTTGCATTCCTTGATTGCGTTCCATTTTTCCATCTGGTGTATTTGAAAAGCTTGAATGTGTGTGTTAAAAAAATTAATGCAGTGAAACCTCGCTACAATGATACTCAATATAACGATAAATCCCTCTACAACGATATTTTTTCTTGGTTGACAGTATCATTATATTGAAGCTTCAATGTAATTAATAATCTACTATTATGATAATAATTATAATTAATATTAATAATTTTATAATTAATTTATACCAAATTTTCGGCAAAAATTACCAGGAACTTTTTGAAAGTGACTGGAAAACTCGGGGAAAATTTTTGGTACAAAAATGAGTATGAACCCTGCTGTATGGGAAATTTTACTGCTGATCATTTCCAGTCATCTGAGGGCTCGTTGCAGAACAATGCAAAACTTCTGCTTTGGGACAATAAGTAGCTTCCAAGAAGGAAGAAAATGAGCTTGTAATTTGAGGTGCTGCTGTACTTATAAGTCATAATTGTGTGGAAAACTTTTCTTTCTTTTTTTTTTTCAATACAATACTGAAATTATAATTTTTTCTTTTTTTCAGTCGAGGAGAAGCAGCTGGATTATTCTGATTTTCTTTCTGTGATTAGCCGCAAGCAAGATAGCATGGATGAGATAAAGGAATGGTTCCAAGAGAACATAGACCAGCTGCCAGAGAATGCATTGGCGAATATCATGGCATCGCACAATTTATTTGTTAGTGGCGTAAAGTGCTCAGTTGCAAGCTGAGTAGAAATAAAATATGTGTGTTTTTTTTTTTGCTACGCAAGTCTAAATGTGGTCTTCCACATGATACAACTTTTTTTTTTTCTGTAGAAGTTATTTGAACATTATAGCCATTTACTATGATCTACATGTAAATGTATGTTTTTTTTTTAACCCCTATATGTTTGGCATGTTCAAATGAAACCTTTTCGAGATTCCCTGGGCATTTAGTGAAGTACAAAGAAAAGGCGAAATGCAAGTCAAGAGAGCTGATATTATTTTACGTTATCGCATACATTTTTTTTTTCTTTCAAAAGAAATCATCCATTGTGTTAAGGAATATATGCTGTTATCTCATTGTTGTTTTTTTTTTTTGGGAGTGAGACAATAAATTGCCCTTGAAATAATATTGAGGTTTTTTTCATCAACTGCATCTTTCATGGCCTTGATAGACTGTAATCAAGGTGCTTATGTGTGTGCTGTGGCAGGGCTTTCTTTTGACTGTGAGATTAGTAGTTTTGCCTCATAACTATAGGCCAGTGTTCTTCAATCGTTGGTCTGGGGACCGGCGCCAGGCTGCAGAACATTTCGCCTGATTCATATAGCTACTAAATAATTTCAGGTTAAATTAATTTTTTTTACCTTTTTTTTTGTGTCTTGGCTCTCAGCAGGTCTGCAAATTATTTCCTAGTCCACAAATCATTTTTCTCATTTATTTTTTGCCAATCTGTAAATTATTTCTCTCATTTATTTTTTTTTGGTTTGTGAATCATTTCTTCTATTTATTTTTTTTTTTGCCAGTTCATAATTTTTTTTTCCGGTCATCTACTTTTTACTCATCCGTAGATTATTTCTCTCATTAATTTTTTCCGCAGTCTGTAAGTTATTTATCCCCAGTCTCTCATTTATTTTTTTGTCAGTCTACAAATTATTTTTCCCATTTTGTTTTTTGCCAGTCTATACTACAAATTATTTCTCATTCATTTTTTGTCAGTCTAAATTATTTCCACCATTTATATGTTGTCATCCATAAATTATTTATTTTTTGTCCACCCATAAATTATGCTCCCCATTTATTTTTTTCCTTTTCATTAATTATTTTTCCCATGTGTTTAATTGTTTTCGTGGTCTCGAATTTATTTCCCCCATTTTTAATTTTCGGCTATCTCGTGAGATCCCATTTTTTGCTATCCACAAAATTGTATAAGTACGAAAACTGGCCCGCAGTGGTAAAAAAATGTTGAAGAACACTGCTTTATGGTCCACAGAATTCTTTGCCTCGATTGTTATAGTCCATAAAATATTGTGGACTGAGAACCACTTCTAGTTGTTCAGTTAGGATGCAGGATATTTATTTTCAATGTAATCATCTGTATTTCTGTGGTTAATTGAGACAGTATTGTTAGCAGTACCATTTGAAAACATTGAAGCAAAGTGCCAAGCCACACACACTGTCTTACACAGTGTGCTCTCATTAAATTTCATTGCTTGTCATGACCTTATACAATGGCAAGGACATTATATGTGCATCATTCTCCTACAGCCATCAGCTTTGAACGTTTGCCATCAATAGGTAATGATAATCTTCAGGAAGCATTTTTTTTCCCATACATCAGTGACCATCTTCCGGTGAATCTACCCTGGCTTGCAAATTACAGCCATTGAATATTGTATTAAAGCTCTCTGGTCCTGCGTGAATGGAGATCGAAACCATAATAGTGTCTGCCATAAATGAGCCAGCTGAAAACATATCTTAAGACACAGCTCATGCAACAATTATACAGCTTCATTCGAACGTGTGTGTGCTTCCCCACGGTTAATTGAAGAATTGTCATGCATCATTCTTCGAACAGGTTTCATTTGAACATTCCCATGTGTAAGAATCATAATTCCCTATATACTGGCATAAAAACTGGTCGATGTAAAGGAATTTCGGAGGAAGAGTTCATGCTATTGTTTAATTGGAAGTTTGCTGTTGGCAACGTTTCATTTCCGTGGGAAATTATTTTTCTTTTACTACTTCTCGTTTGATGGTTTCAGTTGTGTCGTTCTCTTTTTGAGAAAGAAGAAAGAATGTGCTGTGATATGTGTAGATTTGATGATGTCATCAGAATAAGCTGTCCTTGATAGGAATAAATGTGGGCTTGATAACTGTATATAAGTCTGTCTGTGTTGTGTACTCAATCCGGTGCTGTTTCCTAAGAAAGTTTTTACTAGAGTATTTTAACCTTTTTTTCTTTTATATATATATATGAAGTATGACATTCTTTGTTTGTTTGGTTTACGTTTTCTTCTTTGTGCATGTTTGATATGTTATGAAATTATGTTCCTATCTACTTCAGTTTTGTTTAGAATTTCATTCATCTGTCTCTGCATAGTTAGATCGATATTATTGCTGGTATGTTCAAATTCGCATAGTGCTGACCCCCGTCCAGAATGCAGCCTTTATGAGGGTTTCTAGCAATAATGTACAATTACGGAATCAGGAAGCATGCATTGCATACCTGAGATCACTGTGATGCTCATAAGTGATAGACTGATAAGGCTATACATAGATCAGTGGTGCACAACCTCTTTAGTTCACTGACCAGATATGCAGTGCAGTATTTCTCTGACCATATGACCTGTATTTTGCTGGATATTCCATTAATTTTGGATGTCCCAACTCTTTTCATGAAAAATGTCCCCATTTTTTTCCCCCTCATTTTCAACAAGGCTTGCTTGAATTTTTGAAATCAAGAATTAAGATCATTTTCATGACTTATAAAATATATTGTGCTGATTATGACTCTAATTAACACAATAATACTTATAGAAATAAATTCATCTTGAATTTTTTTTGTCCATTTTTCACATGCATCATTTTCTGTGATTGGTGATTTTTCAGCAGTTTTAGTGATAGGTTGCAACTTTGATTGCCTTTGACAATTTTTTCTGCTTTAACTGGCAACTTTAATTGCCTTGATAGTTTTTTGGCTGTAATTAGACACTTTACTAGTCTTCATTTTTCTTTCTCTCTCTCTTCTGCTGTAACCACCAACTTTACTTGCCTCTGACAAATTTTTTTGGCTGTATATTCCAACTTTAATTGCCTTTGTGACAGTTCCCTTTGGCTATAAATGGCAATTTCACTTCCTTTGACAATTTTTTGGATGTAATTAGTAACTTTACTTTCCTTTGACTTTTACTGCTTTTGACAAATTGTTTTGACTGGTAACTTTACTTGTCTTTGGCTACTTTTTTTTTTTGTATCCTGTATCCCCAAAATCAGAATATGCTGAAATCTGTGATGTGCGTCACAGATTTATGACATGATGTATGCCAGTGCTGCTACAGAAAAATCGAAGAAGTTCATGAAAAGTTTAGAAAACACTATTATGGGAATTTTTACTGCAGCAGTCAGCCAAGGGCTCATAGCAGAGCAGCACAATATATTCCGCTTTGGGGCCCGTGTCTTTATGAAAGAAATATAGTCTGCCTATAGGTATCTATCATGTGTGTTATGATATTTTTCTACTGGAAAAACTTTCATGTCGCTGGCCGGCTGCGTGTGGCCCATGGACTGGAGATTGTGCACCCCTGACATAGATTAATCGTCCAACTTAGATTACTTTCTCGCATTTCTCTAACACTAATTTTGGCATTTCATCTTTTTTTCACAAACAAACCTCAGTCTTAAAGAATTTCTTGTTCAAAACGATGAACCTTACCACACCATGAATAATGTTATGGATAAAAAAAAAGTGATCGAGTAATTGAAAAAAGGAGTAAGTGACTCTCATTCACTCACTTTCTTGTTCATTGAATTGCTCAATTTCTCAGTTGCTTTCTGACTCAGTCAATCACTCATTTTCTCTATTTGCTGGAGGAAATGCAGACCTGTTTTCAGAGATATGTATGCTAATTTTTTGACATGATGTTTGTGGGCATGCCACTTATAATTTGATTCTGATAGTAATTTTGAATGCTTGCAATAATGACAGTGTGAGTGACTGATTTAGAGAGCAAGTTAAAAAAGGTGGGTAAGTGAGCATATGACCGAAAAAGCAAAGAAATAAGTGAGAGAATGATCAAGTGAGTCACTGTCTCACTTGTTCTCTCATTTTTTTTCCTCACTCACTTTTTTGCTCATTCAATGGCTGCTCACTTGCTCAATTTCTCACTTGTTGACTGACTGTCACTTTCTCCATCCACTAACCCATTGATTCATTTTCTCCCCGACCAGCTCTTAGTCAAGTAATTTGACCAAGTCAGACAGTCACTCACTTGCTCTGACCAAGGCAGTAATAAAATAAATTAATTAATTAAAGGGAACTCTCTCTCTCAATGGTGAATTATCGCTAGTTTTTCTAGATTCAAATCTCTGTTGAATGGCATCTCAAAATGGTTTCCATATAGCAAGAGTAACATTACCTCATTATAGTTCTTTTTATTATTATTGTCTTTTGTATTTCTTATTTTGTGCAATATATAGTTTCATTTTTTTCTTTCAATTATCGCAAGTATTGAAAGTATTTTTATTGCATTGCATACATATTGCATATTTTTACAATACGCGAGCGTGTGGCACAGTGTTCAGTATATATTGTTACAGTCAAAGTCTACAGGCTTTCCAAAAAAGCCAGTGTTTGAAGCTCACAATGTTGACCATAACATGTACATGTTTTGTTTAAAAAAATTTGAACACCCCCCCCCCCCCCCCCCCCCAGAAATTCACAAGAGCGGTTCATGAAATGCTCAAGTGGCTGTAATTTGCATTTCCATCATCCGAGAGGTTCCTCTTGAGCATATCAGTGGCAGAAAAATTTGCGTTAAGTAGATTAAATGTGCCAAATTACTTTTTCCCTCTTTTGTTTCAAAAAGTTAGAACACCTGACTTAAAACAGATTATTACATGAACATTTTCGTGTAAATTTACATCAACTTGGTTAAATGCAAGTGTTGTATGTCTTTCCTAGTTACATATGAGCCACTGTGATAGTCGAGTGGCCATAGTGACAGACTCACATTGCAAGTACCTGGGTTTGAATGCCACTGTGAATGCGAGTTGTTCTCCCCATGAAAAGTCTCGCCACAGATAACAACAGGCCTAAAATGATACAATTATTGGATCATTACACTTCGCTCATAGTTAGAAAAAAAAATTTGATGGCAGCATTACACATAACAACCATTATACAGAAACAGACTCCATGTTAGGTTCGCAACACATACATGCACAGCTTCCAGCAAGTCTTCTTGGGCAACCTGCTTCATTGAGACAGAACAGTGGGCTATAATCTGGTTTGGAGGTTATGTATGTAAACCTAAAATATAGTTCAATCTTCGCATTACAGATTGAAGAACGAGACATTTCTGCAAATGCAAAATTATGACGATTAGATTGGTTGAGGTCAAGTCCTGATCTGTGCCAGAGACTTATGAATGCAATGTCGTAATGCATAAAATCCAAGGTCAAGGCCAAAGATGACCACAGTACAATGTACTCGTTAGATATCGGCTCTAATACTATCCTAGCAAATGCACATGCAATTTTGTACTTGCAGAAATGTCTCATTTTTCTACCCGTAATGCATAGGTGCCAATGCTTTCGATTTTTCAGCCTTATTAAAATCTTCCGGTCGGAATCAGATTCTTCCAATTTTTTTATAACTTCATGGAAAAATCCCTAAAAGTTCTCTAATTGTGCTTTGATTGAATGGAAAATCCCTAAAGAAAATATCTCTTCAGTCCTTGCAATTCTAGGCTGACCACGTTTTCTCAGGAAAAATATGGGAAATCTCAGGATTTCAAATACGAAAAATTGGTAATTGTTGCCAAATATTATGCCAAAAGCAAGCTAAGTACCCAATTATTGCTAAAAAAAATCAGGACTGCGAAAAATGCATCCGAAAATTGGATTTATATATAGTCACCCGTTACACCCCCCCCCCCCCCCAAAAAAATCCCTGGGTTTTTCTTTTTATTTGTGCTTTATGTTTCCTTCGATGCGAAGTATGTCATCACGTGATAAAAACTACAGATTTCTCAGGTATGTGAATTGGCAGCTATGCGTAAAATGCAAAGATTGAACTGTATATATGTGTATAATCTAGATTTACATACATCAAAGACGTACAACATTTATTCAGTAGATGTAAATTTGCTTGGAAAATATTCATGCAATAAACCATTGTAAGTCGTGTTCTAACTTTTTGAAACAAAATTGGAAAATGTTATTTGGCACATTCAATCGACTTAATACAAATTTTTTTGCCATTGATATGCTCAGGAAAAACCTCTTTGAATATGAAAATGCAAATTATAACTGTATTTTGGGTTTTCCAACTCGAACATTTCATGAACTGTTTCTGTAAATTTCCAGGGTGTTCTAATTTTTCGAAACTAATGCGTATATAATGTATATCAACCAATAATGTCTGTATGATAATCATATATAATAATCACATTTTTATTCGCTTTCCATTCATTCATTCATTCATGTACATAAGTATCGAAAAGAAAACTACCATAAGGCTCTTGTATGTTATATTGTACAAATTATTGTAAAATTTTCATTCATTTTATGTACGAGTTATTGTTTGTATATTGTATATGTAAGAATATGATTCAAATCTGGAATGTTGTTTTGGAGAGACATCTTTGTTTTTTTTCTTTTTTTTTTTAAATCGAGAACTAAGTCATAGTGGGAAACGCTCGAAGCTAACCCATGCGTGTGTAAGATGTTATTAATAACAATAAAAAATAAAACTAAAGTTTTTTAAACACAAAATCATCTGTTATTGTATTGTTTTGTGCACTTTGGCTAGAGTTTTTATCAGTTTCTATGCAGAAGGAAAAAGAGTTGCTTGTGGCATCTCTTTCGAATGAATGGGTAAATCACTCACTTGTATCACTTCAATCATTGGTTTGCTCACTAACTCAGTTGCTCATTCAGTTACTCTCACTTGCTTATTCACTCATTTTCTTGCTAATTCAGTTGCTCACAACTTGCACACACATTTGCTCGTTCGTTCAATTTCGGTCAACTAACTCGCTTACTCACTGTCTTTCTTGCTAATTCAGTTGCTTGCTCGATTTATTTATTTGCTCACTGAATTAGTCGCTTACTATCTTTCTTGCTCATTCAATTTCTCACACATTTTCTTGCTCACTAATTTGTTTACCCACTTGTCTGCTCGTTGAATCTGTTTACTAAATTCATTAATCGTCCTTCTCATTGACTTGCTTCCCAGGGATGACTGCGCACGCATAAAGAAGATATTTTGGCGTTTATTGAGTGAATACATTTTTATTATACCGTTCGGTATCGGACCCGTAGAAATTTCCGACACTCAGTATTCATCCGACGTACTGACGATACCGTTATGCTGCTGGGGATGTTAAACGCTTTTTTTTCCCTCACCTAGCACAACTAGTGTTAAGGCGCGTATACACTAGCGCGCCGGTCTTGCAACGCACGACCCCCTGTAGCGGTTCTAATCCGCTCGTGGGAGCACAAACTTCCTTTGTGCTAATTTCTTTATTTTGTGTTCGTTGAAAAAACTGATTGCAGGTGGGTCCAGTGAAAACAGCTCAAGAATCGTTCACAACACCGTACAAATTACTGAAAAACCAATTGCGAATGCTTTCATTGCATGATCCGCGCGCTAGTGTATAAGCGCTTTTACACAGCCAGTGGACCAAGGAGTGATTCGCAACGTGAAAACAAATTACCGTAGCTTTGTAATGCAATCACTGCTGACAAAGATGGAAAATGCATCAAATTTATCTGAATTAACAAAATCTATCAACGTACTTGATGCGATATTGTGGCTTTCGAAAGCATGGAAAAAAAGTTGATAGTGAAATCATAACTCTGTGTTTTGTCAAAGCAAACTTCCCCGGAGAAATCAATTCAATAGAAGAATCAGAAGAAATTTCCGATTTGCTGACTTTTGATGACAAAGGGGGGGGGGGGGTTTCCATAATGCTTACGTCATCAACCACCCTTTATGAAAATATGAGTTAGGATTCATAGTTAATTAGAGTTAAGATTCAGTTTAATTAGCTGGATATATCGAAGAGCAAACTTTGTAACCCGAAGATGCCATTTGTAATAGTATCTTGACGGTATTTGTGAATATCGGAAATTTCATGTTGAATAGTTCCACTTGCGTGGAAATATAATAACCCGCCGAATGCCACAAATCTGGACTGACCCTATTTCGTCGAGAGAAATACGGGACATCGCCAATTATCGCCAAAACCAAACAAAGTTACAAAATGTTATTGAATTTACGTAAAAATCACAATGGCGGGAAATGAACCATTACTGCAAATTGCAGTAGATTAAAATGAATTCCACGGAAAAAAGCATTCCCCAAAACAGATGTGGGAGATTAATATTTTCTCATTTATAGTTGTAATTATCATAAAATAATTTATGATTTGATAAATAATGTCAATCTTTGACATTATGACACGAAGTAGGCTTCATGTAAAATTCGGGAAAAACCGGGACACTTTTGCCAAAAAGTCGGGACGACCAAAAAAAACAGAAAATACCTGGACTGTCCCGGGAAATACGGGACATATGGTCACCTACACAAATCCTATCAATGTTTTAAACGAAATGCATTTCGGGTTCCTCTGAGCAGAAAGTCGCCAAAAAAGGAAGATACGATTACATTAATGCGCGGTAATAACGAGGGTAAAGAGATGTCTATTTTTTTTCCAGTGAGTGGATCCCAAACTAATACAGCTCTGGACTATAGAGATCTGAATATGCATCTCAACTTTGAGATACAACTGCTCAGTGTTGGGCGTGATTAAGTATAATTACATTTCCACTGCCAAAAGCTCATGTTTGTACAATGAATGGTTTTAGTGCTTACTGTCGCTCAGCCAGGATCGAGCTTCGCAAATTGCTGCGATAGACTAAGACATAGGCTAAGCAGGGCCGTCATTTCAACTTTTTCCGGGGGGGGGGGGCAAAGCACATATACTCAATGTACGGGGTGATTATAAAAAAACTATCCCGACATATGGGCCCCTAACTATCATACCATTCACAGAAACTGAATGAAATTTTGGCATAAGGTATTTTGATGTATGCGCTCAAGAATGATATGGAAAACAACAGTGTCACTCTAACAGTTACGGTTACAGTGAGAAAATTTCGAAAATATCAAATGGCAACACCAAGTTTTTTGTATTGGAATGTGATCTCCATTGTGAAAAACCCTAAATAGCGTTCGAACGGCAACTGTAGCATGAAAATCACCGGCGGTAGATAGGCTAAAAGTGAGGACAACCAATAAGGACAGAGAAGCAGCATAAAATAAAGCATTTTATGACATGAATGTCGCTCTCCACTTGTTAATACAAGATATACGGAAGACTGGATGTTGTGAAGATATAATAATATCTTCACAACATCCAGTCTTCCGTATATCTTGTATAAAGCATTTTATTGTATTTCCCACATGACCTTGTGGAGGACTAATCAGGCTGGGATCTCAGCCGAAGAAACGGTCTGACGAATGAAACGAACATTAATGCTCTGGTGCACGGCAAAGTCCTTTTTCCTTGCCTAGCTCCGGGGATTTTCGTGCTACAGGTGCCATTCCAACGCTATTTAGTGTTTTTCAGTATGGAGATCGCATTCCAATACAAAAAACTTGCGTGTTGCCATTTGATATTTTCGAAATTTTCTCACTGTAACCGTAACTGTTAGAGTGACACTGTTGTATTCCATATCATTCTTGAGCGCATACCTCAAAATACCTTATGCCAAAATTTCATTCAGTTTCTGTGAATGGTATGATAGTTAGGGGCCCATATGTCGGGATAGTTTTTTATAATCACTAATATATATATATATGAAATTTTTAGTGTATTTTCAAAAGCCAGGGGGGCGTTGCTCCCTCCTAAATGACGGGCCTGAAGCTAACTATTCCCGTGGAATTGGCCGAAATTTTTAGACATTCCAAAAACATAGAATGACATAGAATTTCATCTCCCGACAGATACTTCTGTCGGGAGATGAAATATGAATATTAAAAAAAAAAAAAATGAATGATGCACTGATTGCTAGCAAGGATTCCAAGATATTTTGCTCAGTATTACCGAGAAATAAAAACAAGAATCGATCTTTTTTTAACGATATCCCAAAAGATGTTTGGTATGAGCATTTCTCAAATCAATGTTTGCGTTAGATATATGCTCAACCCATGCTATTCCCGCCCCCCCCCCCATAAAGTTTCAGTTCCTGAACTCGACGATCGGATCTCCATGAGTGAGTTAGATAGAGCCCTAAATGGTAACGATTTGATCATAAATGAGTTTCTGAAAAATATACCCATATGTTGGCTAAAGATCTTTTAATTTGAATTTTTAATAATTTGCAAAGGAATGGGTTGAAGTGATAATTCTTTCTGTTTTTAAGAAAGGCCATCCTAGCCTACCTATCAATTTTAGGCCGATTTCCTTAGTTACTTGTGTTTTTTTTCTACCTAGCAACTTTGTCACATTTTGAATCACGGCATCCTATTGCGTTTATTCTTATTTTGGCGTAGAATCTTCTTGTTGGCTCACAAATACCGCATGGCGGTTGAATGTGGGTCATAGAAATCGCCAATTATTTCTTTTCAGCACAACGATGATACTTGCACGAGCAGCGGAATTTTTTTCCCCCGAATATTCTGAGGGACTTTCTGACGTCACGAGCAGCGTGCGGAAGCCTTCGATCTCCAGGAGGTGCTGGTATATGGCAGCGATAAGCTTCTGCATAAGCTCAGTGTGATGCCCCCGAGCCGCGACGTACCAGCACCTCCTAGAGATAGAAGACCTTCGCACGCTGCTCGTGACGTCAGCAAGTAGTCCATTTGCCTTCTCAGAATATTCAGGGGAAAAAAATTCTCTGCTCGTGCCAGTATCATCGTTGTGAGGAAAAGAATTGGAGATTTCTATGCCCCACATCCAATCACCATGCGGTATTTGTGAGCCAATCAGGAAGATTCTATGCCAAAATAAGAAGAAACGAAATAAGATGCTGTGTTTCAAAATGTGGCAAACTTGCTAGGTAGTCTGAATGGCGTTTATGGCAAACAGTGCAGAGGCCTTCTATCTCTAGGAGGTGCTGGACGTACGCACCGAGTGTATGCACGTGTGATGTACGTCGTGGCTCTCAAGGAGGTCGCACTGAATCTATGACAGTGATGTGCGTCGTGGCTCTCAAGGAGGTCGCACTGAATCTATGATAGTGATGTGCGTCGTGGCTCTCGAGGGCGTTGCACCGAATCTGTGGCGGTGACGTATGTATGATCATTCCCCCTCTCGGGAGCCCCACTACTCACACTTTGAGAACTACCGCACGCACAGAAGAAGTAAGAAATCCTACAACAAATCTTGGAAGTATAATGACCATCTTTATTCTCTCGTACACGTCAATATTAGAAGACCAAAGTTCGGAATCAAAGCTCGCATTTTTTTGACACGAAATCAAGATGGCCAATAGGCTTTGGTAGTGACCGGGACGTTGACAGTCCTGTGCTCGACGGTCGAGTTGGCGATCGAGCTCTTGTGGCTCATGGCGGCGCTGAGCACCCTGGCGACTTCCGAGTCGATGCTGAGGTTGACTTTCCTGTACTTGACGAGTTCTCTGCCGCTGAGCACGGTCACGACGAAACCCAGCATGAGGCACGTCGGGCCGCTTATCAGGACGGACGTCTCGTCGCTGTAAGGGTGGTGCACCAACATGGACGTCATGATGAGCGTGATGCCCAGCGTTATGAGAAGCAGTCCTCCGGAGAATGTGCACACCGCCGTCCTGTGCTTGGACGCCGTCACGGTCGGGAATTCGTTCGGTGGGAACTTCTCCTTTATCATCGAATCAACGACGCGCAGGATTCGGTTGCCCGTGTCGGTCTAGAACCTGAAACACATGAACATGAATTACATGCGTGAATACACATGGGAAACACTTTCAGGCCACACAAAAAAAAAAATAAATACAGTAATTTCTCAGTTACACCTTTCTCTCAGTTATAAGACGATTTTCTGCACTCCTGGAAGATAACTGGGAGGGGGGGGGGGAGGGGCGGTGGTTCCCACCAACCTCCTCCATTAAACCTTGCAACTCGTCACATCTTTATCTCGTCAAGCAAAAGTGTACTTCGGAAACGTGCAAAATAGTCACGTGCAAAATTGCCAGTTTCCTAGTTCCGATTTCGGTACGCAATGCACCACAATCAGCAGTACAGCATAACACGCGATGTATGTATACAGTACAATAAGAGATGCGATGCACGACAATACGCAACACACCGCAATGCCCAATAGAGATAAGCGATGCACCACAATACCCAGTGCCTGATTTCCGCTCGCATGGATACCGTCGAATCCCGTTTTAACGAATACCGTTATAGCAAAAATGTCGTTTCAACGAACCCTTTTTTTTAAATTTCCCCCAGATAAGTTTACATAGGACCAATGCAAACAACCTGAAATTCCTTCATTGTAACGAAGTGATTTCTCCGGTCTCTTGGAATTCGTTATAACGGGATTCGACTATATTTGTCAAGGCTCCATGACTTAAGGGGATTTAAGTCAAACCCCAAATTTATATTGGTATATATTTTACTCAAAGTTTTATAAATTTTATTTGGTAAAATTTCCGAAAAATTAAATAATTTTTCCAAATTAATAAAAGCAAATTAATTTAAATCAAATAATATTTCCAAAGTGCTCATTAATAGCAAACCCTATTAAATATCAACTTTGTTATTACAGTCGAATGCCGTTATAACGAACGCCAAGAGACCGGAGGAATCAGTTCGTTAAAACGAAATTTCGCTATAAAGGAATTCCAGTCACCTAGCATTGTTCCTATGTAAACTTATTTGATGGATTAAAAAGATGTTCGTTAAAACGAGATTTTCGCTATAACGGTATTCGTTAAAACGGAATTCCACTGTATACCAATCAATAACAAAGATCTACGACAAGAAAGCTTGCATGTTTGATGTCATTGATGTTGGGGTTTTTTTGTTGTTCCAGAGCTGTTTTTCGGACTGTCTTTTTGTTTCATATTATCCTCGAGGAAGCTGGACCGTGGTTGGTTGAGCCATCTGCCCTGGCTCTTTTGTTTCTAAGGGCCCTTTCACACGGAGCGGATGCGGATGCGGACGCGGATGCGGGTCCGGAAGAAGTTTTAACAATTGGAATATACTGCGCCTTTCAGACGAGCCGAAAAATCTCCGCACCTAGGAAATGTTCATGCGGGTCCGGACGTCGTCCGCATGTGTCAAAACCTAAGTGCGGGCTCCGCATCCGCACATAGAAGCTTTGACAATAGGTTTATTCGGAGCTGTTCAGACGATGCGGATGCGGAGCGAATTCGTCCGCATCTTTGGCTACTTTTTGAAGGTGATTTTTCACGGAATTTTTTTAATTATTTGCCATAAATACCCTTAAAAACACCATATGATGGTCCCTGCTCATTAATATAATGTACCTACATACGTCTATCCCTCCGTTTCCTTCTGAGATTGAGATATAGCAACTTTAACTGCCTTTTGTCCATATTTCACAATTTTATACAATAAAACCTGCCAACAACGGCCACTGACGGGACCAAAATTATAAGCCGTTCTGTTCATTAAGAATATTTAATTGACTAAATACTTTAATAACTTTTAAATTTAATTTAAAAATTTTAATTTTTTTTCTTTTTAAATTTTTAAAATTATTTAAAAATATAAAAATCTGAAATATTATTTTAAATATTTGTTATTTTTTTAAATTTTTAATCTTTTAATTTTTTTGAACTTTAAAAAAAATATTTATTAAACAACGTTATCCACGTACGGTGTTCACTCAGGGCCGGATTAAGACGTTTGAAGACCCTAGCGCTTGAATATTTTTGGTGGTTCCCCGATACCTACAAGTTTATTTTACTCAATATTTAATCTGTAAACTTAAAAAAATGAAATTTTATATTTCAGAAGTGAGACTAATCTCAGGATGGGATTTCACTCTAAAAGGTTTACGAAAGTTATTTTATAAAACTTGAAAAAAGCAACTAATAAATTGCAAGTGCAACCGATAAATTTATTAGTTGCTTTTTTAAAAGAATTATTATAAAATTTTTATAGTGTAATCCGTACTTGAGGCCGGGATTATACTATATAGTTTTGTAAAAGATCTTTTATAAAAGTTGAAAAATTCAACCAATAGGCGCATCTGTTGCATTCAAGCAAATGCAACCAGTGATCTTAATGGTTGAATTTTTCACGTTTTATCAAAACTTTTACAAAACTTTTATAGTGTAATCCCGGCCTAAGACAGAATTGTGATGTGAATATTTCTAAGCACAGACATTTTGAAAGTCTCCATCCCTCCCCTTTTTTTATACTTGCAAATTCTTTGATATCTCCTGAATTTTTTTTTTCTTTTTTTTTGGAACATCGAATGTTTTGGATGTTTCGAACATTGGATAACAGTTTTTGGAATTTTCTTTCATATTTTTCGAAAAGACAGATTTTTTTTCAAAATTTTTTGAAAATATTTTAAGATATTTTCTCCCATCGACTACTTGTGAGGATCGGAATGGAGGCATCTTTAGGCTCAATGATAAAAACCACCAAACAATGCCTCTAGGCTGCCTATGGGCACTGAATCAGGGGTGAAGGAGAAAAATAATTACAAAAATTGCGAAAAAACAGTTTTTATGCACGAATTTCGAACTAAAGATGCGGGCGATTCGTCCGCATCTTCAGCGCTCGTTTGAAAGGGTATGCGGACCCACGTCCGCATCCGCATCCGCATCCGCTCCGTGTGAAAGGGGCCTAACGAATCGGTACATGCCGGAATTTGCATTGGTGTGGCTCCTAACGTATTTGTGTTGCCGTAATTGCGACGTCACATGTTCGCCGAGTTCGTGATTGCTTTAAACGCATGTGACGCGACAACTCCCTGTAGCGGCTGCGGATGGCGTTTGCGCGCCCACGCGATTTTCTATTGCCATCGTATTTTATGTTACCGTAAATTGCCCTTTCACATTTTGGCGACGTTTTTCTAAATCACCCTGTATATAGATATTGGTAAAATTCTCTAATCAATGGGGAGGATAATTAAAAAGAATTATCAAAAGAAATAGTATTTCTCAGAATTGGTGAAAGAAATAATTTCGGAATCGGTGCTACAAATTATTTCATAATTGGTAAATTAATAATAATAATAATTACAGAATTATTGAAAGAAATTATTCCAAAACTAATGGAAATAATAATTTCCAAATTACAGAATTATACAGTAAATAATGATCAAATTAATTGAAGTAACTTCAGAATAATTAGAAGAAGTCAGAAATCTTTCCAGTAGAAAAGAATGGTTTCAGAATCGATAAAAAGTGTAATTTTAGAAACAAATGAAATCTTCAATTATTTTGGTGCCCCCTGTCGGTCATTCTGTTGAGATATAAATGTGGAGATTCCTCAGATCGTTGGCCCAAGGGCTTCGTGGGAAGAAGTTTCAATTCGGTCCGCGATGTCTCTGAAGGGTTTTAGACCCATACGTATTATACTGTAGGATTTTATTCTCTATAAACACTCTTTACTGTCATTAAGAGGCAGAGGCACCAGATCGCAGGCAGCCCTTCTACACGATACTTACAGAAACACGAGCATCCACCACTAGTGGTGTATTTAGTTGGGGGGGGGGGCACTTGGCAGGCTAAAATAGCCCAGGGCAAGCAAGTTTTGCGAGGTGGAAAATTTTGTTTAGTCCGCAGAAGGTAAAACCATAAACTCACCTCAGCCCAGAGAGTGACGGACTACATTAGTGAGTAACTAGGGAGATTCCAAGCGTGTTAATGACCAAAAAGAGTGACCTAGAGAGCGAAGGACCAGGTCAGTGAGCGACCAAAAGAGTGACTTGGTGATTATTTAAGCATGTGAATGACTTAGACGAGGGATGCATAACCTCCGGCCCGCAAAATGTGTGCCATAAGAAATGTATTAATACACACAATAAATGCATAAGCTAACAATATTTCCTTCATAAAAATACGGCAAATCGCGATCTCTAGGTCAATAAGGGTTATCACCAATTATCGTCCTAAAAAAAAAAATTTCAAATACAAGTAGAGTTGCCAATTACAGCCAAAAACATTTGTCACAGACAAGTAAAGTTGCCAACAACAGCCAAGAAATTTTCAGAGCCATGTAAAGTTATCAAAAATAAGTGGAGTTGCCAATTACAGCTAAGAACAATTGTGAAAGGCAATAATTTATGTCATGAAAATAACCTTTATTTTTTATTTCAAAAACTCAAGTAAGTCTCGTTGAAATGAGGACATTTGGTCGAAAAATTGGCACAACTAAAATTACGGGAATGTCCCGCAAAATACGGGTTCACTTCTATATATCTATTCTATAATATAAAATCACAAACAAACTCGAAAAGGGCCTGTTGCTAAGCAACCGAGTGACGGAAGTGGGTGAAATTTTTGAGTGACGGAAATCTGTTACGGAAGTGGGTTCGATTCATATATCGATATTCACATTCATACATCGTACATTCATATTCATATATCGATATGATATCATATATCGATATTGGGTCGATATTCACATATCGGGACCCATTTGACCCATCGGGACCATGTTATGTGCATGTACCAAGAGGCTCCTACATCCTACAGCAGAGCCCTTAGGCTGGAATTTAGATTTCGAGCCCCCAAACCAGCTTTTCAGGGGCCCCTCTGTGATTAATTTATAGTGTGAAAAATCAAAAAGTGATAAGAATCGTTGAGGCCCCCTGTCAGCCCTTCCTTTGTGGGGGGGGGAGGTCCATGCCGAGAGGTATATATATGTATAATATACACACACAACAGCAGTGCTCCCAACACAGGGTCGGGGTACCCGGGGAAGATTTCACGTATAAGTAAAAAGTTTTCATTTCCAGGGGCCCTTGATGGATCTCATTGTTTTCTTGCTGCTTTAACGTTGAAAAATTTCGATAGCGGAAGCAAAAGATATATCCAGTCTGGGGCCCCACCAAAAGTATGCGAATTGGTGTCCCGGGTAATTGGTTGGGGGGTCCTGGATTTTATTCGTTGGTAAAACGAATACAAATGAAAATTTTTCATGGCACTCGCTCCGGGGGATGACCGACAAGCTTCCAAGTCGGGGGCCCTATGTTTACAGGTTTCATTTTGGGGGCCCTGGATTTTATTCGTTGGTAAAACGAATACAAATGAAAATTTTTCATGGCACTCGCTCCGGGGGATGACCGACAAGCTTCCAAGTCGGGGGCCCCATGTTTACAGGTTTCATTTTGGGTGCCCTGGATTTTATTTGTTGGTAAAACGAATACAAATGAAAATTTTTCATAGCACTCGCACCGGGGGATGACCGACAAGCTTCCAAGTCGGGGCCCCATGTTTACAGGTTTCATTTTGGGGCCCTGGACGAATCTCATTCTTTTCTGTTGTAGAATTCGCAACAGCGGAAGCCCGAGATAAAGCCAGTCTGGGGCCCCACCAAAAGTATGCGAATTGGTGTCCCGGGTAATTGGTTGGGGGCCCTGGATTTTATTCGTTGGTAAAACGAATACAAATGGAAATTTTTCATGGCACTCGCACCGGGGGATGACCAACAAGCTTCCAAGTCGGGGGGGCTCCATGTTTACAGGTTTGATTTTGGGGGCCCTGGATTTTATTCGTTGGTAAAACGAATACAAATGAAAATTTTTCATGGCACTCGCTCCGGGGGATGACCGACAAGCTTCCAAGTCGGGGGCCCCATGTTTACAGGTTTCATTTTGGGTGCCCTGGATTTTATTTGTTGGTAAAACGAATACAAATGAAAATTTTTCATAGCACTCGCACCGGGGGATGACCGACAAGCTTCCAAGTCGGGGCCCCATGTTTACAGGTTTCATTTTGGGGCCCTGGACGAATCTCATTCTTTTCTGTTGTAGAATTCGCAACAGCGGAAGCCCGAGATAAAGCCAGTCTGGGGCCCCACCAAAAGTATGCGAATTGGTGTCCCGGGTAATTGGTTGGGGGCCCTGGATTTTATTCGTTGGTAAAACGAATACAAATGGAAATTTTTCATGGCACTCGCACCGGGGGATGACCAACAAGCTTCCAAGTCGGGGGGGCTCCATGTTTACAGGTTTGATTTTGGGGGCCCTTTATGAATCTCATTCTTTTCTGTTGTAGAATTTGCCACAGCCGAAACCCGAGATATAGCCAGTCTGGGGCCCCACTAAAAATCTGCGTATTGTGTCCCCGCTACTGGATGTGGGGCCCTGGATTTTATTCGTTGTAAAATTGATAAAAATGAAAAATTCTCACAGGGGGGTGTCCGACAAGCTTGCAGGTCAGGGCTTCATGGAAATGTTGGCAGGTTGTAATTCGGTGCCCCTGAATGTATCTCATTGATTTTTGTGGTTTAACATTGTAAAATTTGCAACACATCGGTAGCCCAAGATATATCCAGTGTGGGGCCCCACTGAAATTCAGCAAATTGAATCTGGGGACCCCCATGGGGAAGTTTTCTGGGGATACTTGATGAATCTCATTTGTTTTTTGTTGCTTTATTATTATTTTCATTAAAATTCGCTTCTTCAGTAGGCTGGTGCTTTCACACGTCCCTTTCCCCTTTTCCATAGCACGCTGATGAAGTGGGACGAAATAAACAAGATATGTCCGGGAGAGAAGTGGGGGGGGGGGGGGTTGGCCGCCAAAGGCGGCAGGGGGGCAGAGCCCCCCTAGTATATATATATATATACAAGTTTCAGGTCCGCGAGCAGCAGAATTACCGCATATCTGGCGTTGTTGTAGACTCTGCCACGGAGCTGGACTGGAAGAGATCTCGGCAACGGGATAAGTACAGTGGCAAAGTTCTGGCGTTTATTCATTCATTCGCATATCGGGCGTGTGGACTGAAAAGGGTGTGCGCCTCTGATCTAGAGCGTGTGCAAACATGGGAGTGATCTCACTCTTCTGGTTTAGATTATTGGTAACCTACCCAACAAGGGAGTGTGTCGTCTTGAGATGTTTCATGTCCATATTTAGAATTTGTTGACCAAAAACGTGACATTATGACGAAATAATTCCAATAAAATGGCCTTTCGGGATCTTAAATACAGCAAAATACGGGACATCGACAATTGTCACTAGAAGCGTCGCCATGACTCGGCAAAAATCACTAATGATTGCGAAAATTGTCGCAAAACTATCAGGGAAAAATCGCAGTGAATTGAAAATTTAGTTCACTGAAAAATATTGAACTTGACAAGCATGTGTTAGGCGATTATTCATATTTATTGCTATAATTACCATAATATGATATATAAGTTGCGAAAATCATCTTCATTCGGTCTCAGTGAAGACTACAAATTCAAACAAGCTTCGTTGAAAAACAGTCAAGAATAGAAGAATGTCCCGTAAACGGACGGGTAAAATACGGTCAAACTGCTGGTGCTGTAAGTTGGTGGTAGAAACCCCCCTCCCGTCTCGAAACGAGTCATTATTCGTCATCCCAAGTCATGGCTTTACTGCAATATCAGCCACTATCCAAAGAAACTGAAAACCAGGGACGTTTCTTGCGCGAGGATGACGTCACTCCTCGCCATCCCTAACAAAGATTTTCAACTGCTAGTTGTTGCAGAGATTTCGGCTGTTGAAAAACTTCGAACGATTTTTGTGGTTAGCTTCAACAATGACGATGATGATGGTTTGACTGAGTGAACTATGAAGAAGATTAGTTTAGATTTGTTATATACGAAAATATTCTGATTATTAATGTTTTAGACCAGGGACGGCCAACATAATGGTCAGTTGCATCATCGCGGGCCACACCGGGAGCAACACTCCGGTGTATAACCAGCACCAGCAGAAAACTCGGAGATCTGTGTTCGCCATAAGTAATATGGTGGGAAAAAAGTGGCAATCTAGTCCCTCGGCTCCACTTCTCCTTAAACAGTTAAATATCAATTTTCGTTCTGGTTCCCAGCTAGTAGATGTAATGCATCAAAAATTACGGTTTCTTTCGCAAATTAGACCTTTCAATTACATTCATAATTTGCATTAAAAACGTTGTTTTCTAAATTTTCCTGCAATAATTTTTATCCCTTACTGATTTCCTGATTTGGCAACTCTTGGGGTAGCACGGGTCGAACAAACGCTCACGGAATCGATTCACGCACCGGTTGACTTCGAGAGAAGTGCGGGATGGAAAGCGTGCCAAAAAGCCAGTCTTGGGGATAGTACTGACTATCCGGAGAATGGGGGGTAAAACCGTGATGGCACCAAGATAAAATGGACCAGCTTCGCATGAACCAGGCTGATGTGAGGAGAATGCAAAAAAGAACCATTACCCCCCCCCCCCCCCTGGTGTTCCTGTATCCCATAGGATTAAACGAAACCAGATTTGAGATACACGGATTTTTATTAATTGACTTATACGTGTATTCTTATTCGTATTTTATGTACATGTATTCTTATTCTTGTTACTTCTTGGAACGGAATAACGGTACTAAGGTGTTAGTCTGCTTCAACGTGGAATGCCACCAATCAGCTATGTCGAAATTTAGAGGTGACAGCGCTTCTCTGTTTTCGACACAGAGAAATTCACCGTGTCTCTTGTTTAATGGCACAATATGAACCTGACCTTCCCATATGGAATATTTTTGATTTATTAGGGTCTGCGGAAGGCCTCCGCACGCTGCTTGTGACGCCAGTAAGTAGTCCATTTTCCCTCAGAATATTCAGGGAAAAGAAATTCCCTGCTCGTGCCAGTATCATCGTCGTGAGGGAAAAAAAATGATCGGGCTCAGAATTGCGATTTCTATGCCACACATCCAATCACTATGCGGTATTTGTGGGCCAATCAGGAAGATTCTATGCCAAAATAAGAGGAAACGAAATAGGATGCTGTGTTTCAAAATTCGACAAACTTGTTAGGTAGTCTGAATGACGTTTATGGCAACCCGTGCGGAGGCCTTTTATCTCTAGGAGGTGCTTTTCTGCGTCGATTGTGTGTGTGTGTGTGTGTGTGTGTGTGTGTAGTTTCGAAGTGAGATAGTGAGTTGACATCCGCTTTGAAAAAAAAGTCCCGTTACAGTGAGCAGAATACCAAATATGCATTCGGCTACTAATACAGAGGCCACAAAAAAAATCAACTTGCCCAAACGAGGTAGCGGAAAGACATGAGAGAGAAAAATGTCTATAAGATAATTCAAGAGACTTTCCGAATATACTTTGTGTTCGGAAAGGCAGTGTGACGAGAACAGAGCTAATTACTATCGTCCCTAGAAGTAATGAATGTAAATATGTAGTTTGTTAATCATGTCTGCTTCACCCCTCGAATCTGGCTCCGCTGGCTCTCGATTCGGGAATTATTTCCGTCTCGCCCGATCAGATCTGTACTGAGTAGGATGGCGGCGTTCGATTTACGAAGTTATCTGAATACCCTTCGGGGTGGGACAGGGGTGTGTTGATGCATTAATCAGGTCTGCTGTTGAAAATAATGGCTTAAATAATGATAAGAAAATTAATTTAATACACAGTAGTGTTACCTGGTCATGGGCAGCACAAAATCACTTCGCGGGCCAGCTGTTATCCACTGTTTTAGGCTGTAAAATAAATATAAAATTCCAATAGAAATGTGTTGCTATTATTTGCGAAATCATCAATCGGCAAAAACTGTAAGGGAACAACACATCATTTGCCCAAAATATTGTCGATACAGGGGATTTGTTTTTTTGTCTAAGATAACCATATGAAAGCATTGTTTGAAAGACCGTTGTTGGCCACCAGAGCGGCAATTGGGGGGGGGGGGCAAGTGGGTCTTACGCCCCGGGCGCCGGACTAGAGGGGACGCAACTTTCACCCTTTAATCGCTCCTTCAACGTTACCGGGGGGAGGGGGCGTAAAAACGCGTTCTTGCCTCGGCTGACCAAGCAATTAGTTGCTGCCCTGCTGGCCGCACAAAAATTTTTTTAGAAAGTTTTCTTTTACTGAAGTTTGCCGAAGATGTTTTCGGATAGTGTTGCTTATATAGTGGAAGCATGCGAAAGCATTATTTACCGAAGATTATTGTTGGAAAACTTCGTTTATGGAATATATAGGATATCATTCGAAGGCATTGTTTGCCGGAGATTCTCGCCGAAGATATTGTTGGAAAGAGCGTTTTTTATTTATTTTTATTTATTTAGCATTCGGAAGTCATCTGGAGATGGCATTAGAAAGCATCGCTCACGGGAAGTTATCATTCGGAAGCATCGTTTGCCGGAGATATTCGAAAGCGATGTTTACCAGAGATTATCATTCGAAAGCATTGTTTGCCGGATATATCGGATATATCGAAAGTGCTTCTTGCGAAGATATCGGAAATAGCATTTAGCCACCAAAGATATTATCGGAAATAGCGTTTAGCCACCAAAGATATTATCGGAAATAGCATTTAGCCACCAAAGATATTATCGGAAATAGCATTTAGCCACCAAAGATTTGCCGAAGACATTCTTGCAATGCGTTGCTTATCAAAGATATCATTTGAAAGCATTGCTTTTTCCAGAGATATCGGAGAGAATTTTTTTTTTTGTCGAAGATATATTGTGAGAACGCATTGTTTGCCAAAGATATTGTAGAATAAAAAAAGTCTTGTTGGCCATAATTATTCTTGAAAAGCGTTACTTCGGTAGATTAATTTTCGAAGTCCCTGTTTTTGAGGCCTCGAAACATTCTTTGAAAATTACATCCTATGGATCATTAAAAAAGAACGATTGTGCAGAGAACAACAATTACCATAGCATATTTTTACACAATATCTATATTGAATATTGCTTACGAAACACAGCGTTTCGTTGATCAATGAGATCAACAATGAAAGAAAAGCAAGTCTTTTTATAAAGTCAATTCAAAAAGAAAAGACAATGAACGGCACGAAATATACCGACATATTTTGAATTTAGTTTTAAAATTTGAAGCATAATAAGATGGAAATTATACCTTCCGCCTCGTCGCGATGATCTTCATGAACTTACTTCCTGATTGTCCGACGAGAACGCGTCATGTCCACCTCGTAAAAAAAAAGAGCTTCGAGAAGAGCTCTTTCTGCGTGTCTTCCTTGTTTTCGCTCGAAAAAGAGCTCATTAATTCCCCTCACGAAAACTTACATTCAAATGTCAACAGGGAGCAAAGAACTCTCCCGTTCTCCTTCCAAAACAGCAGACGACCATAAGGAAGGGGAAAATTCATAAAATATTCCCTACGTGTCTATAATATTCTTCCTGTCACTTTAGAAAGAAAGGAAAAAAAAAAAAATCCCTTTTTCCCCTTCCATTCGTTTCTTTGGCACTTCCTCGGCAGAAAGTACGTAAAATAATGACGTTTTGATGGGGCTGCCACTTTCTTTTGCAGACGACAACCATCATCACCACCATAATAAAAAAAAGAAAAGAAATTATCGATATAAAAAGTTTGGCGGGAAGTGTAAAAAAATCGATGAAAAACTCTTTTTTTATATTTTTTTTTTCACCCCGATCTAGTATAAACACTAATAAATGTAATGACGACACGGCGTTGAGACTTTGATACTTCTCGCCATGGGCCCCCCCCCCCCCACAAAGGTGGGGCTGCTGATGGGTCTCCGGCTCTGGGGCAATAACTCTTTTATTTTTTGTTTTTTCATGCGATAAATTCACCGTGAAAAGGCCCCGTGAAAAGACTGGTTTAGGGAAATTTCACCTCCGACTTTTCATCCCCGATACTTCGCCACGGCACGTTTCGTCCTCGGAACATTTCGCCTGTCCTGACCATATGAGTGACCAAGCCAGTGACTGAGTGACCATATGAGTGATCAAGTGAGTGACCAAGTGAATGCGCGTGTGACAATTGAAGTTATGAATGACTGTATGAGTGGATGATTGACCAAATGAGTGGATAAGTGTGAGTGGATGATTGACCAAATGAGTAGAAAAGTGAGTGGGTGGGTGACCATGTGTGTGTGTGTATGTGTGCGTGTATATTGAGCAAGGGAGTGCACGGGCAACCGTATTGGTGAGTGACAGTATTTGACCATATGAAAGACCAAGTGAGTGTGGTCACTCATACTAATACTGACCTCATCACTCATACGGTTACTGACTTCATCACTCATACGGTCACTAACTTGATCACGAAAACGACTACTAACTTCATCACTCATTTGGTCACTCATGCAGTCACTCACTCATACGGTCAGTCATACAGTCACTCACTCATACGGTCAGTCATACAGTCACTCACTCATTTGGTCACTCATACAGTCACTAATTTGGTCACTCACTCATTTGGTCACTCATACAGTCACTAATTTGGTCACTCATGCAGTCAGTCATACAGTCACTCACTCATATGGCCACTCACTCATACGGTCACTCATGCAGTCAGTCATACAGTCACTCATGCAGTCAGTCATAGTCACTCACTCATATGGTCACTCATGCAGTCACTCACTCATATGGTCACTCATGCAGTCAGTCATACAGTCACTCACTCATATGGTCACTCATACAGTCACTCACTCATATGGTCACTCATATGGTCACTCATACAGTCACTCACTCATATGGTCACCCACCCAATAGCTTGGTCACTCAAACGGTCAGGGCAGGTGAAATGTCGTCGGGGACGAAATTTCCAGATATCGTCTGTCTCATAGGGCCCTGCTCCAGGATATGGGGAGCCGTGCTTCTTACATGAGCGAAAAGGGAGGGGGGTAGTGAGGATTGACCGGTGGTAGGCCTCGAAAAGGGTCCCAAACGTAATAATTGATTGACGATAAAATTGGGAAAAATTGAAACCGATCGAAATGTTCTTCAAACTAAAAACAGAGGTGATTTTGCAAGGGGAGCTTAACAGGCCCACAGCGCATTCGCGGATCCAGGGTGATGTGTCGGGAGGGACGAGTTATTGAGTCTCTTCGTTGAATCGTCCCGTATTTTACGGGAAAGACTTATTTTCCCACATGTTATGTGCTGCTCTTGAGAGGGACAGTCATCCCTCCCGGATCCGCACCTGCCAGAGTAGCAAGTTTGCAGTTGCGGCAAATTTGAGGAATGAGCGGTCAAGAAAATTAGACTAAAATGGAAAAAGGGCGAGGCAGAATTTGAACCATAGATCCGCCTCTATCTAGTGAGTGAGGAGCTACGTCAGTGAACATCCGATGACCTAGATGGTGCGTAAGCAAATGAGTGACCAAACGATGAGCCAGGTCAGTGAGCAACCACAAACGTTACATAGAGAGTGTGCAAACGTATGACTGACCAAAAGAGTGACCTAGAGACGGCAAATTTGAGGAATGAATCTATTTTCTCTGATTCATTCAACCCCAGTCCTGTCTTCTCTAAAGTAGGCCTGTTGAATCTTTTTAAAAAAAAATTCAAGCCCTCTGGCCCCGGTAGGAAGCCAAATCTCAGCCTATTCTCAAATCTTACGCTCATGAAATTTCTAACAATCTTCAGATTATTTTCAGCGTCAGACCAGTCGCAATCACCTCTACATGCTGCAAGCATTTTTGATCATGTAAATGAGTTACCAAGGAAATCCACTCACACCTTGAATCGATATAAACTTATTTTTCCCTAACCAACACGGCTTTCGATCATCTTTATCAGTATTGGCTCTTTTAATACACGATCTATGTCTAGCAGGATCGACAAAAAAACGTCCAAACTGATATAATTTTTTTGGATTTTCCCAAAGCTTTTGACAGGGTGGCCCATAATAAACTTCTATACTTAAATTTCAAAACCTTGGACTATGCATTCAACTGCTCAAATGGGTGGAAGCCTTCCTCACTAATCGCAGTCAGTTTAAGAAAATCTAGCTGCAGTGTTGAACATTGTTGAATCTAGGTGCTGGTTGAACATGTGTTTTGATTAGCAACTTATCGCCAAACATGAGAGTTGATTGGCGATCTCGCTCAAACACTAAATCTCGCGACGCGTACACACACATTTCCGCATGTTGTACCGATTCGTTGGGGGTTCCGGGGGGTGGGGTGCATGTGTGGTGTAGCAGTAGTAGGTAGGGCTCGGGGATCCATGATGTTCTTAAGTCAGCCACCTCGGTGGGCAATTTGCCTGTTGTGGCGTTGTATTTGTATTGTATAAATGAACAGCGTTTATAAATGAACGCACTCTCTCTAAAGAAAAAGGTATTTAGTTATTTTCATTTTGAACCAATAACAAAGGAATGGGTCGGCTCCTTATGAGTCAATAAATGATAGCAGGGCCCAGCGAGCCGTTATTATTGTAAACTTGATGCCGCTGAACCGCATTAGGAATAAATCAGGAAAAAATGAAAGCATTTTTTTAGTGAACTGATAATTGATTGCACGGGGGCGCGGCCCTTGTCTCGCCACGTTCGCTGTTTGGGAACTCCCCCAGCCTCGTGCATCTGGTGATTAGTGGTGGAACGTAATGAATCACATTTAACCTGTGCACCGGTTTGAAAAAATTAAATGTCATTAAAATTAAAAAAATTAAAATTTAATACAAATTTAAGATCATCAAGAAATTAAGATGGTAGTGTGTGAAATAAAATTCCGGCTGAGTATAAGAGGGGATCGAACCAACAACCTTCGTCATGGGCGCCCCACGTCCTAACGACTGTACCAATTGCGAAGCCGCGATGTGGTAAAATTAAGTACAGAGCCATACCTCGGCTTCAGTTGACCGGTTATCGCTGGTTTCGGTTTCCGTCGACTTTTACCCCGAAAAATTAGTGATTTGAACTCTACCATGGGTCACTTAAGTGATTTGAAAATGTGACGATGGCCACTTAAGTGTCCTGGAACTTTGCCAAGTGAACTTTTCTCAAGTGATCTGAGAATGCTCCGCAGGCCACTTGAATGAAATGAAACCGCACCGTGGGTCACCGTCATAAAGTGATATGGAAATGTGCCGCTTAGTTCATTTTTACCAAATTATGTTTGAGGGCACGGGCAACGAAGACCTCATTTGGGCCTCGGGCCATGGGGTGAGCATGTATGGTCTATAAGGTAATCTAAAGAAGTGTATACACTAGCGCGCGAATCATGCAATGAAAGCATTCGTAATTTGTTGTTCAGTGATTTGTACGGTGTTGCAAACGATTCTTGAGCTGTTTTCACTGGACCCACCTGGAATCGGTTTTTTTCAACGAACACAAAGGAAGTTTGTGTACCCAAGAGCAGATTAGAACCGCTACAGGGAGTCGTGTGTTGCAAGATTGGCTCGCTAGTGTATACGCGGCTTTGGCGACTAGAGGAGTGTGCTCCCCTTGTAGGAAAGAAAAACAGATTCAAGTTGATCGTGTTCACAATACTGGACATTTTCATCCAATCCGAAGACACAGAGGGGAAAAGAAAGGACTTAATTAATAATGATGATAAGCATGTGAGTCCCAATATAATTGGGATTATATTATACAAAAAACTTATCAATAGAGGAAAGTCCTATTTAAATACGGCACTTAATTAATAATGATGATTAGGGCTCGAATTTTTATAATCCAAAGATGAAAATGATTTTTCGCAACTTATCAGCAACGATGTTTCATCTTTAGGTCATAGAAATTCGAACCCCAATCATCATTATTAATTAAGTAGCGTATTTAACAGGAATTTCCTCTATTGATACGTTTTTGTTCGGACTCATAAACATCTGAGCCCTACTGATGATAAGCATGCGAGTCCGAATAAAAACTTATCAACGGAAGAAAGTCCTGTTCAATACGGTACTTAATTAATACTGATGATGATGATAAGCATGCGAGTCCGAATAAAAACTTATCAGTCGAAACGAGTATAAAAGGAAAAAAGAGAAGTGGAAAAGTGTTATTAAAGGTCTTGATAAAATCGCGTGACGGCTTTTATTTTTGATCGATGGGCCCCTCTGTATGTATAAAGACACGGACGAAATACATACTCATTCGTTATTAAGTACGTACCAGATAGCAGCTGTTTGGTTGCTGCCGTCATAACTCGGTTGCTAACAACACATCATAGTATTGTGTCTTGTTTTTCTTAGAGAGTTTGTGTGATGTCCTTCTCCGCTCCAAATGTGTCCTTTGAGGCTCTTCAACAGGTTTCGATCTGTTTGCATTTTGTTTATTGATGGATTTTTCGTGAAGGACACACACGACATATCACGATGGGCGGACGCTACGGTTGCTTAACAACTCGGTATTTTGTGATTTTTGCAATGTTTTTTTTTTTCAGGGGTGTTGTTTGTGGTGTGCAATATATTGACACATCATTTGTTTTTTTCTATTTTATTTGGACATATTTCTCAGCAGAATTCACTTATTCCTCTTTGCCGCCTTGGCTATTGCCTGCTCAGCCCCGCACCTCCAGATACGTCTCTGTCCTTAAGTCCCTCGTTTTCGTCACTAAAATGCTTGCACACTTTACGTCACTCACCGACCATGTCTCTTTTTCTCTAGGTCACTCTTTTTGTTACGTGCATGCAAACTTTCTAGGTCGTTCTTAAGGTCGCTCACTAACTTGGTTCTTCGCTCTTTGGTCATTTTTTTGGTTACTCACATGCTTGCAAAATTTTCTGTACATTTTGTTCACTCATAGACAGAGGAGGCTCTAGCTTACATGCCGGGGACTCTGGGATAAACCAGATTTTTTTACCCGTCAAAGCCGCACAACAAAATATACTTGGCCATACGTACAGCTTTTAAAAACATTGTCTTGTTTTTCGGTCCAGAATTATTTTACTCTTCTTAATCATGCCAGATAACTTTTCCCACATTACAGTACTTATTGATGAGCCATATTTTCCTTCCTTCAACTGGTTTTTTAAATTTTCCTGATCCGCATTATATAACAGCAACATTGGAAATAAAAGCGTTAAGTGACCAAAATAAAACAGATCAATTGTTTGATGAGATATCTCAGGATTGCCACTGCAAGGGTTGAATTTTTTAATTCTAAATTTTTTTAATACTGTTGAACCTTGTTTTAATGCCAAAATATCTACTCCATGGTTCACAAAGCGGAAGTTAAGGGTTTTGGGCGCTTCAGACAAGAACCCAAACCTCTTTCTTTTTTATTTAATAGCTCCTGAAAAATTACTGGGTGGGGCAGACAGGACTCTCCAGCTTCGGGACGAGATTCTCTCATTTTTTCATACCTTAAATTTACTAGAGAGCCCCTCATAAAAAATCTGACCAGTGGGCCCTGCTGCAAGATGTGGGGCCATGGCCAAACCAAAATGCATACTTGCCCACCCCACGTGATAAGAGCCCATTCATGTTTCTGGCTTGTCTGCCCCAAGTTTTCTCAACATTTCTGTTGGCTCAAAAGAGTGACAGCGCGTAGTATCGTGGAATTTTTGTTACTCCAAAATTTAAAAAATTTACATACTAAACAAAAACTCAGGCTGCAGACCTTTGCACCCTGACTTGAGCCACCCTGCTCACAGACTTGATCTATTTCTCTAGGTCACTCTCACATGCTTGCAAACTATCTATGTTGCTCTTTTGGTCACTCACTGACCTGATCCCTGACTCTGATCTTTGGCAGGCCACTCTATAGTTGGTTTAAAAAAAATTATTATTATTGATGATATTAGAATATATCATCAACGGCCAAGCCAGACACCCCGATGAATGGAAAACACATTAAAGATGGTTTCAAACAGCAAATTTAAAAATTTAAATTTTATTCCATACGCTCATCAACATTTTTCATATATATTATATATTGCAATCAAAATCACGGGGGGGGGGGGGGGGAAAGAGATTTTGCGGCAAAAAACATAATTGATTAATTTAGCACTTTTTTTTAGTCAATCGAGGTTAAAAAATAAACTATACAATAACTATAGATTCTCTCACCAGCATTTTCACATTTTTCTTCAATCGGTCCTGCAATTACCACATTGATGTGAAAAATATATATATATTCATATACATCATATAAATACAATGCTGCAGAGATAAATTGTTTTCTTTTGATAAATGTGTCTAGATTATATTTTCATAATGAATACACACAAATATATATAAAAAAAAAATTCAAGGTTTCAAATTTGGATTCGGGCGAGTAGAAAAATAGTCCATTTATATGTGTTTATGTACAATCGATAATCATTTTTAAAATACCATTTTTTTTCCCGCATTCACTCATGAAACAAAATACGATGATATCGAGGAAGACATGATAATGGTGGATGAAATGACTTGGAAGCCTCATCCTCCTCTTCTAAAACCTCATGAACGACGATTTTTTGATCATTTTCTTTTTTCTCTTTCCTCGTTTTCTTTCCCAAGTTCTAGCTCTGTAACAAAATAAGATATGTGCAGTGGATTCTTGTTTATAAAGCTGCTACAAAAAAAAAATTCATGAAAAAACATTGAAAGTGGGGAAAACGCTTTAAACGAGAAATCTTAATGAGAATTAGTTATAGTTCAGCCTACGAAAATATGTTGTACTAAGTGGGAAAACATTATAAAGCAGAAACGACTATATAACATTATTGCAGTGCCCTATTCAAGCATTCAGCACTTTTACATCATTATATATGCACTGCTCTTCTAGGTCAGGGGTTCTTAACCTTTTGTGTTCCGATCAATCCATTGTGACAATAGGATGAATATCACGGACCTCATGGGCTAATAAAACAAAAAGCACAAACCCTATGTGCAAATAAAATGCATTACACAGACCCCCTTAAAAAAGTGGTTCTCAACTGGGGGTCCTTCACAGGGAAGGGGGGTCCATGAGCTTGAAAGAGGAAACAACTAGCTTTATTTGCTTTCACATTATATTATAAGCTTAAATATAATTCTGTGAAAAGGACATGGCTCTCCCACCTCATGCAAGAGGGCCCCCCTACCCTTGTGGGAGGTTATGGTAAAGTGGTCCCTGGCATTCTCATTGGAACAAAGGGTTGTGGAACACAAAAGAATTAAGAATCCCTGCCCTAAAATCTGGCATACGATAATTATATGTAGTGACCTGCTATCCAGCGAGAGGGCAATATTTAGTTTGGTGGTGGTGTTTTTCCTTTGGCATATAAAAAATGTAAAAACAATAAGCTAATTAACTATTTTACTCATCCAAGCTCATGGGCCACCTGGAATCTCAACAGGGACCCTTCGCATGAGATTTGTGGATCCTTGTTCCAGGTTCACAGACTTCTTGATAATGTTTACATATCATTCATACGTGGATACAGGCACCCCAAATGTACAGGGCCAATCACTGAGTGTGTGTATAGTGGGTGGGGGGGGGGGGATGTCCATCTCCGCCACTAATATCATTTTTACCGATGGAGGGGAAGAGGGTACGGTTCATGAGGGCTGATGATATCCCACAGGAGAAAATGATCCCAACAAATCTGTTCCTCAAAGCATCCTCTTCAATTAGTCTGACCTCATATGAATTTGCCTTTCTCTCTGTGATGTGATATGTGAGGTCTAGAAGATTTATCGTGGAGGATAGGCCATTAGAATTTCTTACAACATGGACAACTGGGAATTTAACCATAAAGGGAAATTGATTTGATATACTTTTTTTAAATAGTTAATGTATGTTTCGAGTGAGTAAATTTTCTTGTCCCTGCCTACATCACCTCTACGATTACTGACATCCATATGGCCTGGAATACACATGCTACTTAGCAGCACGTCACTTATGAGCAAATGCTACCAATAAGCCTATTATTAGCATATGAATACGAAAAAAGCAAGTTTTTATAACAGTATGCTACTGAATTGCACGACTGTCTATTTTGCCTGTGCTACTTAGCATGCAGTTAGACGGGAGATATGCTGATAAACAAGTCCGAACACGAAACTATGAAACTCTCCCTTAATTGTACGAAGTATAAAAAGCGCTGGATACAAAGCGAAGATAATTCTGGAAGGAAAAGTCACATTCCTCTGTGAGGAATCAAACCACCAATCTCTTCACTGTCTGGGCGAGTGCTCCACCATGCGAGAAACAGGAACTGCACTGATGTAGAGAAGGACCCATATACTCTTATTTTTACATTTGTAAGGTTCAAGGAAGAACCCTTCAGAGCAAATCTTGGAGGCTACTTTACCTACAATATGCATCATTATTCTTTCATTTTCATGTTAAAAAGTGTCTGTTATTCAAAAATCCTTATTTGCAGGTAGACCTTTATTGTCAAACCAATAGGATGTGTTCTGTTCCAAGAAAATGTGGTCATTGTTGTTCTGAGGTGACAGCTACAGGAAGCTTCATTGTTTAACAACAGTTTTTGATGAAAGGAAGTGACTGTTTTATAGACTCTATGAGGCATGGATCTAGGATGATGTGATGGGAGTGGTGAATTGTGCAAGTTTGATTGTCTAGTATTTTACGTAATTTATTCCCTTATTTCTTCTGCCCCATATTATTCTGCTCTTGGGAGGGGCAGTCATTCCCATCACCCTCTGGATCTGTGCTCCATGCTCCCAGTGAAGGCAGATATCTTGAGCTGCAAATGGAGCGGCAGGCAGATCCAGCACGATGTGTTGGAGAAACGACTTCATCTGTAAATCCCTCATTTTACAGGAGAGACAAATTTTTGCTCTTGGAAGTGGCAATAGCCCCCCCCCCAACCCCTCTCCTGATCCTGAATCCATGCTTGGACTCTACTATATAAGTTCCAGTCTAGTTACACACAAGGTCACATTTCATAACATTATTGGCACACAGTGTTATACAAACAAGGAAAGATAAAAGCAAGCGTAAGATTCATGGAAACTTAGCTTACCTGGCAGTCCAGTGGTTAGGGAACTAGCTTTTGACTGTGCAGGTCTGGGTTCGAATCCCAGGTCGGGCATGGATGTCTACTAACACTAACAAATTCCCTGGACAGATCGTAATGATCTCTTGGGAATACGTGCTGATCACGTTATTATTAATTAATATTACTCCAATTGTCATGATTAGGGAACATACCTATAGATAAGCTCAGTCTTCCCATTCATCATCATCATTATCTTCATCATCATCACCGCCTTCACTCTCATCTGCAAAGCAAATAAAACTGAATTAAGTGATTCCAGCTCAAAGAATAATCATTAAATCATATTGTGTTTACTATCATTCAACGGAAAAATGTGAACTAAGTAAAAGGGTTGTTCGAAAAGTAATAGTTCCTACACAAAATACAAAATAATGAAATCATAATTGATCACAAAAGAAGTAAAATGCCAAATTTAACTAGATTATTTTGCTTCCCATAAAATTAATGATCCTTTTCATAAAAATAAGGAAAATATTCACAAAAACAGGACCCTAGAAAAAAGAACTCAACAGACCCCTGATTATAGAGTGATTCATCCAGAATGAAATCACGATTAACTAGCTTATGTTGCTCTAAAAGAAACTATTATTCTTAATGAAGAAAAAACACTTTTCAAAAGATACCTGAGTTATTTATAGCACGATTCCTCTCTTGAAGAGCTCTAGCCAAAGCACCCGCAAGACCAAGCATCGGTCGGGCTGGCGTTGAATTCCGCTGATCTTCGCTTGAAACCTACACAATGAAAATATCAAATATGTAAGTTACACATTGTGAAAGGTATTTTATTCGGTCGAAGAAATTAACCGCTGTTGTGGTCGAGTGGTCATAGTGATGGAATTACATCGTGAGGACCCAGGTTTGAACCCCACCGTCACCACAGTGATGGTCGGCTGAAGTTGGTTTTCTGTGGTTCCCAATTTCAAGGCACAAATGTGAGCCGGTCTCCCCGTTAAAAAGCCTCCCTGCAGAGAGCAACACACCTTTTACCAGGGCTGTAACTAGGCAGGTGCATCCACACAGGGCCCACTTGGAAGGGGCCTCAGAAGGAGCTTAAATGGGCTAGAAGAGGCCTAAATTAAAATTCTTGCACAGGGCACAGGAATGACTAGCTACGGCCAAAATATGGTCTTTTTTTGGTTCAATTAAATTTCATTTACATACCATATTTAAAACAATCCATAAGCTTAGATTGATACATATTTTTTGCTCTATGAAAGCAAATTCATCTATACTAGCAATTTCACAATTTCATCGATACTAGCAAGATTTAGCTATTAATATTTTGGGCCCTATCTTCTCAGTTTGCTCCAGAAAATGATGCAGCTTTTTTACAGCATGCGTTCAGCTTTTTCACTTATTTTTTCTAATTCCTCTAGAGCATATTCATCATCTGAGTCAGACATACATTCACCAATAATTTCGGTATCAGTCAAGGTGCTGTAAGTATGTAGTACACTTTAGTCTATTTCAACAAAATCGGAAAATAAAATTTCTTGCTTCAAGTGTTTTTTTAGTAATGCCCTGATGATTTGCAATTTCATCTTCAACATTGTTCTGAGAATCATTGAAATTTGAGTCAACCACCAGATTTGATCCTTCATCACTGAGATGACTGGTTCCGAGCCTGCAGCTTTTTTGAAGCAATTTTGAATTTCTTGTTACCAGACTTTTTGCCACATGACGTTAACCCTCTGCCAATTATTGTATCTGCCTATGATTGACAAGATCTATCAGCATAATGGCTATAACACGAATAATTGCTTCTTATCAATTCCTTTCAGCTCCAGAGAAAAGCCTTATTTGTGTGGGGGGAAAAAAAGGAATTTACGTGTTTTCTTTTTACTATAATTGTGGGCTTGGCCTTCGAGATAGAGTTTTTTGAAAATTTCTTTGACACAGAGAGGTGAAAATGCATTGATTTAATACAGTAAATGCAAGAATGTTTTCATTTTTCGAGAAAGAGAGGTTTGATGCAAGAATATTTTCATTTTTCGAGAAAGAGGTTTGACTGTATATGAATTGACAACATTATCGTAATTACCCCCCAAACAGTCTTTCAACTCTATCTCCACCACATGGATTCAGCTAGTGAAGTCATCAGTCGTGAGATCAGTAGAAACATACTGGTTTGGGCAAGTACTGGCACAGTAATTTTTTAGATAACAAACCAGTATGGGGTCAGATTAGTAAACACACACTCACCCTCTTGATCACATTTTCTTCTCTCCCTCCCTGTATCAGCACATAATATAAGCATCAGTATAATTGGGCCACCAGAGGTAAGATACTCATTTACCACCACAAAGGCTAGCATCAGGTGCGATCCCAAGGGTTTTCAAAAGTCCTATTTTTCTACAACAAATATCTTGCGCCTTCTGAACATGCCCTTGCCATAAGACCTCTCTGTGTTCAAGAAGACGACGGAAGTAAAATAGGACTTTCTCAAGAGAGAAAGATTGCAGATAAAATTTAATAGTAAATTGTTTCATGGTGATATGAGCTGGCGTGCGGTGTGTGCGTGTAAGATATAATATGAAAAATAGTAAGGAAAATGAATACCTACCGGTTTGAGTTCAATTCCTCGTCTTATTTGGCTGAGGAGAGCATCACGTGCATCATCTACAACCGGAGCAGCACTGTTATCATTTACTTCTACCGGCTGTAATGTAGAAAAGAAAAGAGTAACAAAAAAATATTTCGATTGCAAAATGATGGAATGATAATGAAAAAAAAATATGCACGTTATTTCTCCCATTTATTAATTTTTTACTGATCCCCAAATCACTTCTCCTGTTTTTTTTTCTTTGCCAGTCTGCAAATTCTTCATCCTGTTTATTTGCTCTCTGCCAAACTGTAAATTATTTCCCCTGCTTTTTGTTCTCTGCTCACCTGCAAATTATTTCTCCCGTTTATTTGTTCTCTGCCAGTCCACAAATTATTTCTCCCATTTTTTTTCTCTGTTTGTCAACAAATTACCTCCCTTTTTTTTTTGTTCTCTGCCAGTTTGCAAACTATTTCTCCCATTCCCACGGTTCACTAAATTATACATGCTGTTTGTTTATTTTTCGCCTGTCCACAAATCATTTCTTCCATTTTCCACCAGTCCAAAGAATTATGATTTGCAAATCCGCAGTTGCAAACATGGCGAAGAATATTAGTTTAAGGACAATTTATATAATATAGTCATATAATTAATTACATAGTTAATATTAGTTTTCCAGGCTGAAAGGAGTGACATTCTTGTACTGTGAAACCTCTGTCAAAGGGACACCCTCTATTTGAAGGACGAATGTCCTAATCCATGTCTTTTGGAATAGGAACTAATTCGCTTTTAAATAAGAGACACTTTTATTCAAAGGACAAAGAGTGAAACTTTATGAGTGTCCCTTTCGAGAAATTTAATTGCATATTGATACTCTGGAGCAAAAATTTGGTAGTATTGTTCTGGTGATGATGTTACGCGAACCATTTGTCTGTCACTCAGCTCTCATATTGGTCTACGAAACAATAGTTTGGTTTCACTTTTCAAGATCCCATCACATTTTATTCGGGGGAAGAAAAAATCTTACATTTAGAGCCTTTCCTTTCCGGATCTGTTCCAGCATAGCAGACCTAGGGTCAGGCTGTCCCTGGTTGAAATTGGCACTGGGAGCGGGAGGGGGTGGTGGCGGAGGCGGAGCAGAACTGTTCATAGCTGGCAGAGGGGGTGGAGGTGGTGGAGGAGGTGGCGGAGCTGCTCCAGACATTGCATGGCCACTGCCACGTCCTGGAGACGGACCATGAGCAGGTGACCTCGGGGCTACTGGGGCCCTGCTGGGCGGCGGCGGCGGCGGAGGAGCAGAGCCCGTTGTGCGGCTGATGTTGTAGGTGGGAAGCTGATGGCTTCCGACGGGAGGCACTGATGGCGGTGGAGGAGGAGGTGGTGCAGCAGACCTTGTCGAGAGGTTTCGATTCATGCCGGGCGTGGGTGGTGCTTCCCGCACAGGTGGCGCTGGTGCTGCTGAAGGGGCATGAAAGTTATCTGAAAAGAAAAATCATGCTATTTTACTCAGATTTCTCCAGATTCTAATCATAAAAAGTTTCCTGTGTGTGTGGTTTCCATAAAAACTGAATAAAGGAGCAAAACTAAACACTTCCCAGGATTTATCGCCAATGGGCAAAATTAAAGCTATTTTCATTTGGGGCTGGACTGTGTAAATAAAGTAACAGAAAAATATTTGAACGGCAAACTGATGGTACATACTCATCATAGCTTCTTGCTTTGCAACATCGATGCCACCATGTTGATCAATGAAATCATAAATGAACTTTCGAGTATTCTCATTCTTCAGGTCATTTTGAGATACTCCGGCCATTGACAGGAAACTGAGCAATTCAGGATCATCAGCGGTGACCTATTTGTATCGATCAGAAAATTTATCACAAAATTATGCAGTATGTTTGCAACAACACATCTTAAGTGCCAATTCTTAAACTTAAAAAACCTATCGTTTGTTACGTGACAAAATTTCTTGCTATTAAAGAAAACATGTCATACAAATATAAGAGGAAATTGGGGATTTTTTGGGACTGCATACCACGATCATATGACCAGTTATGCGGGACATTGCTGTATTCCCCATAATTTTGGCCACCCCAATATTTTTTAAAATAAAGATCTCCTGTTTATCTATGAAGCCTATTCAAATTTTTGTTCTTCACTGAAGTCAAGGATTAAAATTATTTTTTGTAAACTTCTAAATTGAAGGGTTTGGTTGAATAATGATATTTTTGTCCCTTTTTTTTCTGTTCCATAAGGCTTTCGTTACACTGTCCTTGATTAAGTTCCTGCAGAAACCAACATGTCACACCATTTAACGAAGCTTCACACACACAATCATGAGTTCTGTAATTGGAACAACAATCTATTCACTGCCATAAGAGTTTGACGGAATAATGGTCTATGTTACTTCCAGGCAAAAAGAGAAGTTCCCCCAATTCCGCAATCACTTTTATTATGTCTCCTCCAAAGTTCATAAAAAACCACAGACTGTTATTTGGCCGAACACTTCGATTGTATATTTCACTCCCCCCAATTAGCCAGCATGCCGGAAACTGCAAGGGAGATCATCATGCCAATAATACCAGTGTTTTCTGGCACGCATGGAAATTTGAGTCACAGATTCTGGAAAATTTTTGGTTATTTATATGGATTCCAAAAAACTAGTTTAATTGGCTACAATCTTACTTAAACCTTGCTTATCCCAGCATGCTGGGAACAGACCAGACCCCTAACATTAAAAAAGCTGGTGCCCCTCGAGTTTTACGGCATGCCAGCTAATGGGGGGAACATGGTACGGTACTATAAATCTGAATATTTATGTCACACATTTGTCATGTTAAACACTTTTTTGCCATATAATTAATTTTAACCAACAGTTTACTGATTTGCAGTTCAGCTTCAATTCCTGCTATTGGAATTTTTTCAATTATTTTAGCAATAATTGGCGACTTTGCTCATCTTTGGCATCATATTTGATGACAACTGGTGATTTCCTGTGTTTAAAATCCCAATTTCCCATATTTTTCTTGGGGAAACACAATTCCAAGAACTGAATGAATGCCAGAACTTTGCCACTGAACTTATCCCGTTGCCGAGATCTCTTCCAGCTGAACTTCGTGGCATAGGCTGGAATTTATTTAGTGTCAAACTTTATTTTGTGTCAGATTCCAAGGACTGAGAGATTTTTTCGTTTTTGCAAAGCACAACTAGAGAATTTTTCTGTCAAGATACGAAAAATTCCAAGAATCTGATTTCCGATAGGAAGATTTTAATAAGGCCACAAAATCGGAAGGATTTAGGGTAGGGTCAGAAGGGGTAATTGGAAACAAGACAGCTGCGAGCAATTTGGTGGCTTTTATTGAAATCTAACAAATAGGGTTAAGTTGGGTGGTATTGTTGGCAGCCCAGAGCAAATTCTCACCCCTTTGATAGAAGTTAATTGAGCCTAGATAACAGCTGATAGTTAACAACAAACAAAATTCTGCAGCAAGTTTCTTTTGTTTTCTTCAAGTTTTGCTTTCTCACCTGCTGCGACAAAAAGGTAAGGGTCAAATTACTGTTATATGATTAGTATACAGTCACAACTTCATATAGTGCTGTGTGTGTTTTCATCTTAAGACTTTTCTGGTGACCTATTTATCCTGTTTTCAATTACTCCGAAATGTTGAGAGAGCGAGGGGAAACAGTTTTATTTACTGTTTATTTACATTATCCTTACTATTTGATATTAATTTACTTTATTCTACTACTTAATTTGTATTACTTCATAATTTACTTGTTATCTACAGTTTCACTGTAGTTTATTTACTTGAAATTTAATTGTTGTAGGAGTCCTTGATGTTGGTCCTATCATGGTAGTGACTTAGAGATTAGGTGTGTTTACAGGAGGCCATGCGGGATATAGCACAGGGCAGCAAATTTGAGGAATGAGTGGTCAAGAAAATTAGACAAAAATGGGAGAAGAGTGGCAAAACTATAAATTTGCCTCTGAGTATAAATTCCCTC